>NW_024705162.1:23784-66098 GCF_018977255.1 Callorhinchus milii
AGCCGTTACAATCGGAGGCGATCGGCCGAGTCTCGCAGGCGTAGACGGTGAGAGCCAGGTTCCCTACAAGGTCAAGGGAGGGCGCTACGTTACATTCGATCACTATGCCACAATCCACTAGTAGGGTACTCTGCCGGTAGACGCCAAATTAAGGATTCACGCACGTTACGCAGGTTGGAACCGCCCATCGGCAGTTGTTACCCTGACGAGGGTGTCGTGGATTCCTGGATTAAGAGGTCACTTTCGAGGTAGCTCCTACCTGAGAGTTCAGTCGTAGAAAGTCATCGCTCAGATATGTCAAGCGAGATGTACAATGCCCTTTGTATAATAGTAATTTAGCTCGTGACTGTCTAACAGGCTGTCAGCTCGCTCCAGAGTCGTGTCTTGCTGTGATTTTTCTGAAGCGACGATGCGAGTGTCTGGGCGCAGGACGCGAACCATATCAGTTGACCTCCTGGGAGCTCGGTGTAGTGAGGGGGATAGGATGACCACCACGCCGACGCAATCTCAGGAGTACAACCAGGCGACAGAAGGATCGTCACCACAATCGGGTCACCACCCGCGATCGAGGTATAGGTCACACTCGCAGAGGGTGAAAACGTACTGACAGAACCACGCATGACCAACGGACATCTAAGACGACCGCTCCCCACGATTTAGGCCATCTCTTCGGGCCCCAGTTAAGACTCTGGAGCACTGATCTCACGAAACAATGGCCTACACGGGTAACCAAACTGTGATAGCGAAATTATGGTTCAGTCGATATTCGGACGTGCGGAGCGGGTTTAGCTCACTGTGCTTGTGGAGTCAAATGACCACTGAGGTGTTCACGTTCATGCTTGAAAACGTACACCTGGACACGGGAGTCTCGGCTTTCAGGATGCGCTCTGAGGTGGCCCCACGCGGTTCTACCAGAATAACGTGATCTGCTATTCAGCTTTAGTTCTCAGGCTTATGGGTGAGCAAGTTAAGGAGCTTCGGTTAGGGGTTTGAAAATCCATATTCTATCGGGGGAGCCACATGATGTCTCAGGATGTAAGTTAGATGTCCTAAAAAGCAACTAGTACTTCTTAGCAGGTCTCATGTGCCGCTTCTAATATCTATCTTGTTGAGTCCTGCGTATGGTCTGGGAGCCAAAAGACATAGTCCACCGTGGTGCTACGAAGCAAATGCCATGGTTTACATTTTGCTCTATATGTAGTTACGTACGTAGTACCGTATGCGTTTACCGAATTTCCTGAGAGTTAGGTAATATTAAACGGACCCATCGTACGTGGATAATAGCCGGGGAGATTAGGACCAGCGGAGCTTGCAAAGTTACTCGTGGTAAATGTGCCGTGACCACAACAACACATTTCGATAGGTGATTGGTATAATTGCCCTTACCAACAACAGTGCTGATCCACTGGGGTAGACGGCGCTGTACAACGGCTGTAAATTGCTTGTAATTAGCTGAGGAAGTGACCCGATCTTCGTTACACTATCTCGCTCATTGTGGTGGCGGTGCAGGAGACCGGGCCTTTTGACTAGCCGCTACTTCTGAGTAGATGTCTCTGATCATATCCGAAGATCACAGAGAACGAAGCACAAGTCCGGCGCCACCAAGCGAAATCGATGCCGACGATTTCTAACTATTTAATGGACGTCGCGAGGGCCTTTCATGAACCTGGGAGTCCGCGAGTCTTGGCATTTCAAACAGCTTAAGTTTTATCTAATACTCGGATCACGATAGGCTCAACTGGGGGATGCAAGACTAATTCTAACGAAGGCTTTTCCCGATAACGGCCGGGGAAGAGCTTTTAGATATGTGAAGGCGTTTTCGGCAGTTCCCTTAAAAGAGATTTTTTGACTAGTCAATCGGACCGGATTCACAGTTCAAGGCCACAAAGACTTCGAAGCTGTAATAGTATTCACCTTATAGTCCTACAAATGTGGTAGCCGGAAAGTCTTTGCTAGACGACTATAAGCTATGCCTTATCGAGAGGATTGTATTCGAACTCGAAGTAACATGTCGCCAATCGAGCTTAGCGATAGTTTGCAAGGTACAGACTGTAATAATGAAAATACTGGGCCTTCACTAAGGACACTGCTCTAGCACATTGACCGACAGTCACTGCTAATGCCCTATCACTCTCCGACAGAGCACTTGCTCTGTCGTCAGAACTTCCCCAACATGGGCGCGAACATACGATTTACTGCCTAATCGTCTAATCACACGGTCGCTTGAAGGATGGCTCTGAACGAACCAGATAAGGTATGTCGGGGGGATTCAGCAGCTGACAATAGGGAGCAGGTGGGCCCATTTATGACGCCTACTCACGACCGCGGTCCTCGTCAATGTTATAACAAGCATTTGCGCGGTGAAGCCGGATCGAAGGGGTGCTCCGGAGTACATGCGCAACCCCTACCCTTGTGGTCTAAATAAGTCGTGGACAACCTGATTCCGGCTGGTGTCTGGCGAATCTACGCATGCGCTCGGCCCCAGGGGGCCTGCTCCCACTATGCATACACAAGTTCGTTAGGTACTTGTCCGTTGTAACGGGGGTTTCACTCACACTTCAGTCGAGCAAAGTCGCAAATCCATAGCTTGTACCGGTGGAAATGCATTCTACGGGTGAATTGGTTGACAAACAACTCTGTATGTGGAGCTTAACGCCATTATTTTCATACGTAAGTGTGTACGCTACTAGCTATCAAATTGTCTGAGGACAAGACCATACTCTATTTAGCGGGGGCCAGCTTTACGTTTCGTGGACTAAAGGGGTTTCGCAGTGAGAGCAGGGTTACTTTAACGTCTCCGCCCGAGCCGTTAAGGGCCAATACACATGACCAGTTGTTTGTAAGCTAGAGACGCGTTGTCACATCAGGACGTTTTGCGTTAACCTAACATGACAAGGGTGACGGGGCCCATCCAGTTAGCTTCTCAGAGTCTCTCGCCCTCCTTCCGGACGACTGGACCATATTCCTCTGGTGAACGAATCGACCAGATACACGTTCGCGGGACACGGACTGTCGCGCTGGGGAATCACCCGGTCTCTTGCACAATCCGTTTATTCGCTGTCGCTCTCGACCACAGAAGTATATGCGTGCGGACTACTAACTACGACTCCATTCTACTAGTATCATTATCAGATGGAGTGTGTTAACTCCATATGCATTTACGTACTTCTGTTTCCAGTCTAGGGTGAGCCTCTACATTGTGGCCTATCGCTGCACGATCAATACCTGTGGTGCCCCAGCCCGATTGTGAGCTCGGCACCAGATATGGTTTTCACAGGATAAATCCCCTACCACTACATCTCTTCTACGCCCTCTGGAAACCGGCTTGTATAAACGACTATTATAACTTTGGCTTGCTGTAACACTACACAGCAATGTCGCGCAAACATTTACTATTTGCTTTCTTCGGTACAATGCAAGAAGTCGTACCTGATCATCCCGGCGTACAGATGTGAAAGTGTCATGGGAAGCACGCGGTTAGTCGTCGGGAGAGTGCGTCCATACCACCCTTCGTTTTGTAAAACCACCCTAAGGTTATAACAGTATAGAAAGAAACCGCCATTGATGCAGGTTCGGCGGTCCATTACAGAAATCGCCTAGGCCACATAGTGTTTACGTGATACCCAAAGTGTTCGACGAAGAGCTTCTTTCAGTTAGAGCATAGAAGTTAACGGTTTCACAGATCGTCCCACCGAATTTGCAGGTCTCGCCCATAGAAACCGTGTAATGTTGCCGAACGCATACTTCTGGGAGTCAACACTCTACAAAGCCGTAGAATTGCCAGCATAAGGGGTCGGTACAAATTACGGCCCTACATGGGCCAGGCGCTAGGCCGGTCATCGCAAGGGGACACTTCAGGTGGGATGGAAAGTTGTCTTCACGCGTCTGATGTCACGCGCGATATGGCGAGACCAACGAATTGAACGACCCATCCTCTGGCATTTAACTAGTAACCGTTCAAGAGAGTGCTATAGCGCCAGGACCAGACGAGGAGATCTATCTTACCTTGCACCAATGGAGTTTGGTCCTAAGTCCTTATGTCGACGAGAGGATCACTCCGGGCCCGGCTAGCACCGAACCAATATGGGACCGACGTGTCTACCCGGACAAGAAATGAACTAACAGGTCAACGGGACACGTAGTGCTTGAGTCTCAATGCAAAGACTGAGTGTGTCGATAGAGAACACTATCAGCTATCGCGCACAGTGGGGGTGAGTGAGCAAACGAGTGTCCTGAGAGCATGAGAGAGAAGCAATACAAATGCATTGATGTCTCAGAGAGGGGGACTGCGGATCGAGTTGACCCTCTAACCTCGGCAACGGCTGACTATGCTATAAGGGAATTTTCTTGAGTAGATACTATCTTTCGGCACTAAGTTCTATGCGTGAACCCTTCGTCCTTCATGCGCGATGCCCCAGGCCACTATAGGCGGATCCCGTGTAGATCAGCGCTTACTTTACGTTGGTCATGGTGGAAGAGTGATCCGCAACGCATTTCTAACGCTCTGCCTCCATCATAGGTACATGGTTCTAGTGACCATATGGTTCTAACTTTAGGACGTACTGTCCTCCCTAACTAGAACTAGAATGCTCTCAAGTAGTGGCTGAGACCAATACCGGCGGCCCCCGGTGGTCCGCACCCTACTCGGACTACACCTGAGGGTTATCAGCGCCGTCTTTCCCCAGTATAGCGTTTAGCCGCTTTCCCCAGATAAAAGGGTGATTTACACCCTCAAAGTTAGGTTTTACTAGCCTAGGTCCAGATATACCAAGATTGACGAACTGCCCAACAAATTACTCCGCACGCATTCCACAGTACTGGACGATCTAAGCAAACCTTCGTTTAGTCGATTTCTGGAACCCAAATTTCCCTGCACCACGGCCAGTTATTTCACACAAAGACAATGATCATTTAATTTGACGTCCTGACGGCTAGAGTCCGTCGGGCGATGCGAAGGTGGCATACATCCAAAATTCTTTTAACCGAGACGTTGATGTCTAACTTCCACAACCCTGCACCTAATTGCACAGCCTGATGTGCGGTGGCAATAAAAATCTTAGCGGAGATAGTCGCGGGGCGCATTCCAGCGTCCCCAGCCCTTGTGCAACCAATACCGAACCCCGTTGCCCGAGACCGGGAAGGCAACAGCTCCCATTGCCGTTAAACCGCTGAATGGGACCCTGGTTCTCATCATAGATATCCCGTTTTACGGACCAAATCGGCAAAGACGGTCCTAGTCACTATCGCGTGAGCGCACTGTTACCAGGTCTCAGCTGCGTGTGTCACAACGATATTGCAATAATCCAAAGTAGGGCAGGAGGTCACTGTGCGGCAGGTAACTGCAATTGTTCCGTATCGAAGGTTATATCATACCCACCCGTTCGCAGAAAACTCTTTGCGCTTTTTAGGGCAAGGACTCACGGGAAGTAGACGCTTAGTATGCCTCCTTAGCAGATCGAGGAGTATTTGCCTAAACAGCGCAGAGCCTCCATACTGTACGTGGCGCACCGTGTTGTGGGATGCAAATAGTTACTCCTGTATCCTCTTTCATATTGGCATTTAGTGACACATGACGTTCTGCTTACCCTGTACGTCGGGAGAGCGTTGAAGTGATTCTAGCGGAGGCCAACTGGCGTATGCTCCATACCCTCCGCCCCTTTTCCACATAAGGGCGTTAGACAGACCACCTAAGGGGGGAAACAGGGAGTCACTTACAGTGGGCACCCAAATGGATAATCGGGAAATTTAATGAATCCTCGGACTAAACTTATGTCGTAAAAAGGAAATAAGAGTTCGAATAAAAACTTTGAGTTTCATCTAGCGAGCGCAGCAGGTGCAAATGGATACCCTCTTTACGGAAATTGTATGTGACCCGTTCAGGGGAGTTTGTGGTTTGACCTCCCCTTACGACGAATAGACTATAGCTCCTACCATAGGCCTGGATCTAGATCTGTTCAAGGGAAGGAGTATTCCATCTCCCCTCGATGGCTTGCGTGCTAAGATCTTGATTACTAGAATAACACCGGCATTACCAATCGGACGCATTCATAAACCTCGGGCGTAGGCACTAGCAGAATCGCAATGACATTTCCCATGCTATCGTGTATGTTGTCTGCAAGGATCATGATGGGGCTCGTGGTAAGAACGGGCCTAGGCCTCCCTTGCCCGCGGAATACCGCACTGGTGTGGACCGGATCATACAATAGAGGTGATTGTGCAGGCCCGAATCGGCCAAAAGTAAGAATGCCCTACAGTTAGCTCTTGACACCTGCACGAGTTACACAAGACTACGACAATGGGCCATCGGAAAGGGTATTGAATGGAGAATACTATGGGTTAGCAAAGCTATCAGCTGTCCTCGTGTGCATCCGGCGCCGTCGATGGGGGTGTGAATTAGGGGCGCCTGACAATAACACCTAAATACGCGGTTCTCAGACGAGATCTGCCTCAAGTAAATAATTCCTCATCCGATGGGTCGGGATGCCTGGTGGAATGGGATGACGTCCGAATGAAGCTTGCAGGCTCCTTATATGATTCTCGAGTTATTTATAGTGGCTGCCTGCTGATCGTGCTAGCCATGTTTTACCGCGCTGAAGGTTATTGGTACGAGTCTACTCTAGAGTTGAGTATCCGTGGAGAAAAGTCAATATGTTCGCGCGAAGGTAGCGTCGCTTAGTTCAAACAGGTACAAAAACTGTCACTAGAATTTCTGTGTATAACATGGAACTACCGCGTGAGTGCTTACTTGAGTTTGAACCGTTGGTACCTTCCTTTTGTGCCGTGGATGCAACACGGGACGGGAGTGCGGAGCGAGTTAGAGCCCTTTAACCATCAGAAACCGGTGAATTTAACGGGCAAAGGGCAACTTGAGCTCCGCAAGGGCGAGGGGAATGCGAAGGTTGAATGTATGCCCGGCGACATCATTACATTCCTGCATTGAGTTCTCTATGCAAGCTCTCGTGTTTGAGGAGGACTGACAACTTCACAGCACATCGAATCGGTGTAAAATACGCCGAAGCTGCCATTCGGGAGTTGTGGAAAGTCTTGGCCCCTTTACCTGACATTGCGTTGATTCCCCAGTGGCTAGAAAGAACCCCTGCATTTAGTCCCGACTAGTCTGTGCGGTGGAGTAGGGCGGAGACTACCGACCCACATCCTAAGTGACTAATGCGCGATGGCGGCCGGAGCAAAATACAATCGAAAAGTCTACATTTAGTGTAATACACCCCCCCCTTTATCTAAAAACGGCACTGCCAAAGTTGTTTTGCCTCACGGGGTCACCAAAGCGTAACTGAGATAGTTCTCAGCGTCCACAGCGGCCAACTGTCGCGGCGCCCCGCCTCGGTGCTTTGTCTCATGAAGATGCCACTCAACATTAATTAGGGAGAGTAACCTAATTACAGTTCGAATTATCACCCTTCCAGGCTCAGAAACCAGACCACTAAGACGTATGTGCCTTCAGTAGAATGCGGACCTTGTGTGTACCATTAATCACAAGTACCCAATTCACTCTTGTCCTCGTGCGGTCGGCGCTTTCATGGGTCATAGTCCAGGGTTATCCTGCAAGTGGTATCTTGTTGTCTATTAGTACTACGTAATGCTGGCTGACCTTGACGATTTTCGTAAAGACTCGTTATGATATATCCGCATGACGGTGTCAAGTGTAGTGCCTGATATTCAGGGAATTCTGGAGAGCCGCTACCCGCAGCGCCTATCACGTACCCGAGAGAAGCATTTTGGTTAGCTCCAGGAGATGGCCGTGCCGGCTTTACAACCTCTCTTAAGAGGAGTTCGGCGCTAACGTGGAGCGAATCACACACAACAATAGTAGGCTCGCGTCTGTTAATTACAACTAACATTCGGGTCGCGGTGGAACGGAGTGCGAAGAGTAGTACGGGGCCTCGGTGTTTGATTCAAGCAGGTAAGCTTATATTAAAGAAGGGTAGCAATGAATTCGCATAGGTCTCATTTTCCAAAATCCGGAAGTACATCTCGCAAGCCCTACTTTACCATCTAAACGCTCGCCGTCTTCCCTCGCGTGGCACATATATCACTGTGCGCGTTGAGATCTAAATGTCTGACTGGGTGAAATGCGGCCTGCTCGCAGGTTTGGGGATAGGAGGCAAAAGTTTGAAGGGCGACTGTTATAGGACGCGCGGTTACGGTTGTAGTGGGTCTATCAATTTAGGAACGTGTATTGCCAAGGGGGTAGACCCATTGTCTAGCGGTACGGCCTGATCTACGATGTGTGGCCGTCCCGGACCTGGTGGTCTGCCAGACAACGGAGCTATGCTGTACGTACACAGTCTCCGCAATCAGGAAGTAGTCCGACGGAAAATTTCAGTGCGCACACTAGCCATGGTGAATACTTGTAATGGGATATAAAAGAGCCCATGATCGGTGCTAACTATACTACACAACGGCCCATTCGGAATATAGTTTTACGACCTCATTTAGAGAACCTCAATCCGTAGCCTCTCATTAGATACCTTACATCATTTTCTTCTGTAACTTATGACCATCTCTGATACTCTCACTCGTTCCGGCCCCCTATCAAATTTACATACACAGAAATAATCTTGATCAAACGTGCATCGGTAAAGCTGTTCGCTTCAGGCACTTGTTATAGGTCTATACTCGACGGTCATCGGGTTGACCGGAGAGTGGAGTCGACTTCTTGTCAATAGTTACGTGCTCGGTATTGTTCTTTTGGAGGACCTAGGGTTCCGATGCTTGGACCACTTATGCACGGTGGATAGAAACACTAGTTTGGGCTGGGCACTTTGCACGAATCAACACGTACTCTTTTCTGCTCCGCGGAAGCAACGGTTGGCCCTGCTCGGTCGTATCAGAAATAAAACGACACTGAGTTCGAATAACTAATCTTCCAGTAAGCCAATCCGCTGAGACAAGAGGCACCGTCTCTTACGAAGCGGTCTAGACGCGCAAAAAGGTCACATTCATTTCATACTCAGGATGTTACCTAGCTAACAACGTCAAGAAATGTCAGAGGTAAAAGACGTACCATCCATCCTTAGCAGTAAGGGGGATGCGAAACGGAAGTCACTACCCAAGTGTAAAATATGGTATCTGAACGAAGCCAAGTCGGCGAGGGCACTCCCCGCATCCTTGCCGGAGTCAATATCGATGCTCGTCATTGGGAAATCGACGGGCAGCGTACCTGGCCTTAGTACCGCTAGACTGGTTCAAAATATTACGGTCTGTTGTCACACCGTGGGTGTATCTTATTCAGTTGGACGTGGACTAGTGGAATACAACAACTTAGCTCGGGAATGCTGGGACGTCCGACCCATGCTCAAAATTGTATCGATAGTGAACAGTTAAACATTCATGTGAAATCACATTGCCAGTAGGGCCTAGATTCGTAAAAGAACTCTGCCCACATCCCAAAACCCCGGAACCGGTTCCAACTCGATTGATTATGACCCTACATAGCCCAATTTACTTGACTCTTCTATGGTCGGAACGATCCCAACCCGTCCCGTGTACTAACAACCGAATGATCGCGACAATGGTTTCGAGATGAATAACGCTCGGTGTCCGTTCCACATGCTCATTTCTCCATGATAGTTGCCTAATTCCAGGATTCCAGAATTTAGCCCGGCCACTGCTGGGCGATTAGGGATCCCCATTCCCGAAATGTGCCGGTGTTACTAGACAAATGCCAAATCACTGTGAGGGAGTCCCAAAGTGACCCATTTGTTAAACAAGTTGCAGACAACAAGCGAATACTTGCCCCTGTCCTGACTATCTAGCGTAGTAACAATCTCCCGATAGGGACGTTCTTGTTTACCCCGCAGTGAACCTGAGACCCGATCTTGGTTTGGAACTTGGCTTGTCGGTTATCATTGACTGATGTGTCTAGAAGATACTCCGCCTTGCAGGGATCAGAGATTATCCAGACTTAGCTTCTCATAGCTACGGGAAATGAAAATGCACAGCTTCGGGAGTGGAGCGCATAGTGCGTAGTTAAGCCCAAGTCAACCCTGGCTTGTAAACCTAGACGCAAAAAAAGGTTATAGAGTTATCAGCCGCAGGAGGATAATATGATAGATACCATCCGGACTGTGGTCAACTCGGGAGTCATGCTCAGATGCTTAACGGATACGTGACCAATGGTTCGTAAGGCATTGTGCTTGCGTAACGTCCGTAGACGGGGAAGTGATACCATTCATAAAATAAGTATTCGACGGGCTTCCCGTTGAGCGTCCATGGCGTGTGACCATTTTCACATCTCCACCTGTGTATTACGGCTGTCTCCCATCTCACAGAAGATAGTGCTACACTCAATCTCATAGCCTATGTGGAGAGACATGATTATGAACCTTTGGCGTGTCCAGCATAAACCGCAATGTTATGCATTTCTTGCGAAACATACGTTAGACTGCTGTGACTCGGATCCCTGGATGTATCTTGTGCTGATACCTGTACGATCCTGGTTGGGGATATTGTCAAGGAGCATGAATCGCAATCTTCGCTGGCGGTCAAAGACAATAAACCAGGGCGTAGGGACGTGCTGCGCAATCGGTGCATCTGGCCACTATCGAAGCTTCTACCATTTCCTTAAAGCGGGTACTTAAAGTCTAATGTTTAGCAATGTGCGCGCAACGAACTATTTCTTAACCAGATTTGGCGAAGGTATATGTGGTTCTTATTGCTTGGGACCTTATGAGGTGAGAGCAGGCGAGTCGGTGCTATCGAGAAGACATTTCCGATCCACTGGGAACTAAGCTTGGTATGCAGGTGCGGATTTTTTGGGCGTGTTTCTCGTATATTGCAGCACACTGCACGGAATCATTTGGACGGACTGAATAGTGTTGATCGAGTGCCTCAATGGAACGAACTTAATCCAAGCAGATAGGCTAATAAGATAAAAAGGCGTTCCACGCTAGGAGAGCCCTCTGGGGATGGTGGTAGCCAGTCAGATAAAGAAGATTGTCAACAATCCACGCGGGCTTACACTTGTGTCGGCCGTTACGGGACACCGCGGAGACTACGGTTCGCCTTATCAACTCGAATCCCCAATACTGCAAGTCTGAACTCTATAATAACTAGTCTAGGTGTTCAGCGTGAAATTCACTCGGGTCAGGCTCACCACCATGTAACATCTCAGCGGGATGTGATCAAAAGGATTCAATCTATCTGTTTCCCGATTCAACGTAGGTCAAGAGTTCTCTGCTGTTCCCCACATGGGGATCGGTCCTGGACATCTCCGTCTTAAACTGTCTTGGTGCGTAATCGATTCTGGGTTAATATGCCTCAAATGGACAACAGACGTCCAATATGCTCGGCCCGGCCCTGGCGCAGAACGCTATCGAGAGTCGAGGGCTTGCGGACTGCAAAGGTCAATGATTGGTGGGATTGCGAAAGCCCGAGGCGCTCGAGCACTGGGAACATACGGTGTACATCTCTGGTGGCGTACATCCCTGTTCATTCCACTGTCCACATGGTTTGTCAACGGGTTATCACTACGAACCTCTAGCTGTGAGGGACCACATCGCTTGGCTAATCGTTAGTCTGGGGTAACTTAGAAAGCAGAACGGAACGGTTCTCAGGAGTATACTGTAGTCTCCTGACTGGTGACGGCACATAGTTATTAAACGTGCAAAAATACTCTGCACGTGAGGCGTCCTTCGATACTTATGCGAATTAAAGAGTCTAGACGGATTACGGGGTTCTACAATCTGTACGGACTACGAAATAGCCTGACTCTTTCACAGCCAAGATTCGTGACCACCTGAAGTATAAGTCTCCCTAAATAACGAGTACTCTGAGATGGACTCTGGTCCGGCATACTCCACGGCGATGGCTATATGTTGTGATCGATGCGAGACAACCAGCTTCGATCGAGTTTATTTTGAATCTCGAATCGATGCTAGACGTTGATCGAAAAGCGTGTGAGAGTCGTATACAAGACAGACAATTTGAACCCGGAGAATCAAGAGAAGTCCATTAAGGGCCACGTTGTCCCGCTCACTCAGAGTCTGGTAATAGCGTATGATAAATGTCCAAAATTACTTTCTTGGGCATGGGTGTAGGGCAAGGACTGGTAGCGGGGCCGCGCGGATGTCCGAGCTGCTGGACCAGACGTGGGGGGGAACCCCGTATTACCGGATCCCAGCCGCATTCATCGTAAGAAGAGATAGAATTAGCGTGTTCCTCCTCTATTGGGAGGTGCGGAGAAGCCTAACTAAAGACTGGCCGCAGCGTCAAGAAAGTACAGCACATAACTTAAGCAGTCACACAACCAAGACCGATGCGCGAGTACAGGGGGCCAGTTGCCGTGGTTATCGTTTGAGGCCACAGCTTGGTTGGGTGATTAGTTGGGTCAGTTCAATCAGAAAAATAGTGATTTACTATCTCCGGGCGATTTTGTTAATTGAGGGCTTCTATAGAAACGGTCTCCCGTAAAGGCCCGGGCAAGCCAGTGTGGATACATAGGTAAGTCCCCCAACATAGGACGCGCTAGAGGGTCATTCCATGAAGAAAGACGCGCCTCCTCATGAGTTGCGCACGGGGGACACCGGTACTCGGGGGTCCGGCTTTTTGCACCTGCGTCGCGCCGAACGATCGCCACTTATTCTCTCACATCGTGTTGCATCGAACCTTATAGTGCATGACCCTCTATTGATTGGCCATTCTATGCAGGAATGTTATTACAGGTGATCTGGACACCGGTATCGTCGAGCAAGCATTTGCTATAAAAACACATATAAATCACAGGGGTTGGTTTGGGTTCTTGTCGGATCTCCTTCAACAAATGAGTATGACAGAGCGCCTGTGTCTGCACGGAAGGGCCGCACATCCTGGGAGTCCCGTGGAAGTAATATGTTGAAATTAAATTCTACCTATTCGACTGGTCTCATCAAATTACGTGAGGAAGTTAAATTTAGGCCATAACCAGTGCTAATTTAAAGTTCAGATCTATATGAGTGGAGCGGTATGGATAGAGTAGGAATATATATGAAGATTTATACATATTATTTAGTTAGATTTGAGATTGTTTTATTCTCAGTAGCGACTAGAGCTAACGCGACGGTTACGACTTCTTGAACTCATCCCTCAAGTCCGCAACGGAGTTGCAACCGGTGTCGAGATAATCGCGAGGGATAAGTGCACTAACAACGGATCACTCGAAGAAAGGTAGCGTCAACAAACCGGTGTTTGCTTGTTAATGGTACTGCCATTCTGCGCAATTAGCGCAAGGCTTGCCTCACGCTCGAGACGAATGTGTATGCCTACATAAATAGGCTGTCTTACTAGGGGTGAAACGAGGCTCGATCGTAATCGCAGCCTCTGTTTTCAGCAATAAATTTAGGTTAAAGATTGATGTCACACACAGGAATCTGGTCTTTGCGCATATCTGGCTTAACGAGGTTTCATGCGGTGCTGGCGCACGACCGGGTTATATGTATCATTGAGGGGCATACGCCCCTTGGAGGTTACAACTATTCGGATTGGCAAAAACTCTCCCGGAAGCTCTAGCGAGTGTGAATACAGACCGTGGGTTATCACTGCGCCCACCGTCACTCCCCTGAGTAGGACGTGGGAAGCGCCTATACACCCTGGTACTAGAAACCAAACAAATCGACATGCATCAAGCAGTGTACAAGGACGTAGGTTTTATTGTACTGCTCCGTGGCTATAGCGAGAGCCGAAAGTACGTTAAGTGGATCACCTGTCGCGGAACGGTCATCTGTGGTCCTCATATAGGATCAACCGGGACAGCCCTTACGGGTCTAACGGGCAAGTCGGCTCGGACTACCATGACATACACATTAAACTAAGGTAATTCCATGTTTTATTGGGGGCCAAGCCGATCAGCAAGCAAGTCAGATATTACTGGGCACCTGCAGCAGGCCGCAGAAAACGGACGCAGGGTCAAGTAGTAGATTAGTCTTGGCACGCGTAGTACCACAACCGTCGGATAAAGAGATGAGTGACCGCCCAAAACGACTCGCCATACAGAAATGATGTTCCCGAGAGAAGGGAACTGTAATCACCCGACATTTGTGGCAAGTAAGCTAGGGCCTTTATTGCTAGTGGTGGAAATAGATAATAATTTCAGTTACCCGTCGGCATCTGGATGACGTAGAGTCGCCGGTAACCCAAACGATTGTATCATACACCAATTGGTCACGCCCGTCCCGTATCTGTTGATGCCACTGGTATCAAAAAATACACTGCCGCATTTCAGTGAATGGCCCGGTACAAATTGATCAATCACGCAGAACGTGACCAATTGCCCTGCCTGGGCGAAGTGAACATCCATATAATCCTCCGAATCCACGTGGGGCCTGCCATCTTGACCCTAACATCTGCGAAATGTCATTCAGCCGATTGGTATGACAACTTGCGATGTTCAGGCCCTCGCTGTGAGGAACACGAGAGCACACAACTCGCGTAGTCGAGCTACGCAAGCGGCGAGTAGTTTTCCTAGGGCAACTGGTAAAGGATTATGACGCTGGAGTTGTCACGGATACCGTGTACGAGAACTTCACCAAACAGCGCTAAGCGAAAATCCTCTGAACCTAGCTATCAGACCTTCAGCGTAATAAGGGGCTATAGCACAAGTCTACTGTGCAATAATATCTCGCGGGCCCTAAACTCTGATAATAGCTCATTGATGAATATGCATCGTGCCACGTGCCTTCCGAGGAGATGTGAAGTGGACCAATTCTTCACGGGTTACGAACTTTAAGGCATACATCAACTGGGCTGTTGTCGGACGACCGGAATCCATGCCGACCGCGGCAACTAACCAGATTACAACAATTTTGGTAACGTAGAAGTTCGGCGCATCCTCTATTAAACCTATCCCTTTGCCCGCGCGACCGGCCGCACGATGTCCCAGGGCTAGGAGGAGTACGTAGTGCTACCATGGACATGTAGTTTAAACCCTTAACAACACAGCGCGTGGAATTGCACGTGCCGCCAAGTCATTCCCGGCTCACGGCTACCATCCAACCCCGGTGTCTGCACAATTCATAGGTCACCGCGGGTCATACGAACATTTATCGGGCAAGTTTGGAATGCAACAACTAGACTAACAGGGCGCTCGGTGCTAAATTATACCTTCTGCAATTATAGACAAGCCGGGGAGTCGAGTAGAGCTCGACTTGCCTTGGAATGCGTTACCAACAAGCGAGCTCACGCGGATTCGAATCTTCTTGGCAAGCAACAATGGCTACATCAAAGCGACCCCTTTTCGCGTACTGCGACATGGCCGACTAACAACCGCCCCGGACAAGCCCGGCCGCGCAGTGAGGCGAGCTGCAAGACAAGTCCATATTGCGTAACCGGCCAGTCATGCTCATTCGACTGAAATCCAGAACTACAGTCCTCAAGGCCCGGTTCGAACCTCACTGGATGTGTTTAGCGGAGGTGGTTTGAGTACGAACGAGGTTGCCGCAACGTAGGGCTATCGGGCTGTCAAGTCCAGACCCGCTCGTTCCAGCGATTAAACAACTGCTTGAGCTCACCCTTGAAGTAACTAGTGCGACTCGTGTGGGGACTGCCTCTGGATTCTAGCCCGAGATAAGGGAACATACATAGGTTTCGTGGCAAAGAAGCGTCCCCGTAACCTAGGTCGGCTACCCCTTGTGGACAGAGAAGCGATTGCCAGTCTTAAGCGCTATCTATTAGCCCCGGGTATTACTCGCCCTCCGGCATGTTAGCAAAATTTCCTCACAGCTCACATATCTTGCGAAGCCTTCTTGATACGATTCCGCGAATGTTAAGCTACGTACTAACATAATTGCATAGGTCATGGTGGCGTCTCAGATGTCAGGAGTGCCTAAATACGCCTGGTTAAGGGGGAGCTGTTCCCTCTATCTTATGTACCCACGATCCCACGTCCGCCTCGCCGTCTGCCGCTCGGAAGAACATCGGTTACCGATGTATTCTTATCGTTACTAACTACGGATGGGGGCTCGGTCTGAGCGGTTTCGGCCGCATCCGGGGATTGTGTACGAGCACTTTTGCCCGATCCAGTCAAAGGAATCATGCCCATCAGATACCCGAGTTCGTATATTAAACTGGATGTCCAGGTGTGAAGCTGATTACTAAAGCGGAATGAAGTGTCAAGCTCCGGACCAATAGTAGAGTACGGTTATCAAGTTGATAATTTTCGACATTTAAATCGATGGAACCCGCGAAACGTCATCGGTATGCCCGGAAACTTACTGCCACTAATTCCCGACATAAGGCAGAAATGACTAACCCTTCACACTTGGTATGGTCTGTTAAAACTACCATCCGCTAGCTATGACGAAAAGCGGGACATAATAACGCTTATACTGAGCTAGTGAATCATATGTCATGGAACGGCGGGCTGCTCGAAAGATTGCTGGTACATCAACCGGCTGGACGCATATCAAGGTACGGTAGGGCGAAGCCGTAGGTGGCGGTGGCGCAGCCAAGCTTTTAGCCTTCGAGCATGATTGTGTTCGATACTGGTGCTCGTGTATTTCTTCTCGCGGATCAGTCCAGGTAGACGGTGCTAGGCAAGGAGTGTCCGTCCCACTATGAAGGGCTCTACAACGAGTAAACACTCTTTAAACAACCGAGAAAACGACGTGGCACCCCGAGCTGAGACTGTTGTCGGTAGGCCAGACTCTGCTGTCCGATTCGAGGGTATCACAGGCATTCGACAAGATAAACCTTAAAGAGCAATACTTACTAGGGTCTATGGGTTATGGCCAGCATCGTGCGGCGACATCCCATAGATACAAGGTTCACCTTTTACGTCGGAATAAATCAACTTACCTCCTAAAACCCTTAGGTGGAAGTCAACTCAACCTAGTCGCCGAGAATTTTAGACGAACATTACATCGGTAGACAGAAAATGGAACAAGCCAGGCGTAACGCATCGCGCGGGAAGTATGTCAGGTCCGACTCAGAGGACTATCTCTTATGGTGCGCTTTACGGTCGGGGCGCTCCTTCGCGATGGGCATAGGAAGTGTGAACCCATGCCGACGGGGTGTGGTAGCCAACAGAAAAAGTGTGACCGGCAGCCATCGCCGCCTGATCTTAAGTCCAGTCACAGTTTATCCTTTACTCAAACTAGCGGCCAACCTAACATACGCTTTGAGCGTCTATGGCCTGGACGCGATCAATCAAAAGTATAAGAGGCTTCGCATTAGCTAACTTTAACTAACGGGCCCGCGTACAGCTGCGAGCGATTGACTAAGATCTGAGGGTATCGCCGGCATCGAGATTATGATGGAGGCCCGCTTTCTTACTGAGTGTGCTGCCTGGTTAAAAGTGCGAAGCCTTCTATGTTAAATGTAGCACCTGGAAAATTGACGTTACGTTCGACTGTAAGGCAATACCAATAAGACGTGCAAATCGTCCTGTATACAATGATCTCTCATAGTGGGAAGCGACAGTTACAACCGCGTAACAACGGTAGTGCCCCCAAGATATGTTCCTTCGAGAGTCGACGAGCCCTCTGACCAGCGTGCCAAGCTATAAAGGTGAACACAATCCGCTCTGAGTACAATCGGTTGCTTGGGCTGGGTTTCCAGCATCAATGCAGGCCCCGCGCCTAGCGATTTGAACTAGATCGCACGCTCAACGGGAGATACGAACAACTGTGAGCGTCCTGAAAAAACATCCAGACGGTCGATCGCCCACACGCATCTTACTACCAAACCGCACAGTGATTGGCTAATGCAGCATAGGGTTTGATTGAGACACTCGGTGGACACGCAAGATTCGTAGTCTGCTGTGTTTAGGTTATGCATAATCAATCCGTTCTGTTTCTAGAGCGCAGACTATATGAGTGCTCGTAAGGGGCAATCTAGCGACTTCACAACGCATAAGGCGAGCATTGCACGTGTTAAGCACTATTCATGGTGCCGATACAGAGAAACCGTTCTTACCCATTGTGTGCACTTAATAACGATCAATGTTCTTCGAGCATTAATCCGGTTCAGGAGTCGAATTGCCTATGTCCAGATCATCCCATCGGACCGCACTTCGCAGCTAGAGTCTAGGATGGCGGCTATGACCGCGGGCCAAGTAATACGCGTCCCGTAAGGACCATACTGCGCCCGAGGTTAAGGAAAGTCTCCAATAAATGCTACAGTACCGCACAGGTAATGGGCGCAGGTAAAGGATCTAAATCGAATAAAATTGCACTAGCACTAGACCGCGTAGCTCGAGGACCCCCCAGGAGCAACTTGAAAGCTGCGTTCTCTCAACAAGCCCGCTTGCGCTAGATCTATTGTGAGGTTGTCGTTGACTAGTGAGACGGGGACAGCATGTCGCTTATGAAACTGTGCCTACACTGATTCCGATCCTGTAACTCCTTAGCCCAACGATCACGCGCTTTTTAGTTTTAGGACTGATTCGGGAGGACTGAGTATTGGACCGCGAACACTGACGTGGAAATGTGAGTTCTAGAGGACGATCGAAACTTACTCCCAACAGGCCGGCGCTCCCTTTTTCCGGCCATACTGTGGTTTCTCTGAGGACGGCGTCGACGACTTGTGTATCTATGGTTCCAGGATTGTAATTAAGGGCTAATGAGAGAGAGCCTCACAGTGAACGGGCCTTTACCCTATTGTCTTGGGGTGCCCGGGGCTTTATTCGAAAGCTTCGTAGCAGAGGGTATCGCGAAACTCAAACCCCTGGATACGCGGACGGTGCAAGTTTAGGGAGAAACAATGCTGGGCGGGATGTGTCCGGGATATAAGCACAGGCTTCCAAATCGAGACTATCTATAGTGCTCCCCCAAAGCCACAGTGAGCCAGGTTTATATTATCATACGGAGCGGTTACGCTCGAAAAGTTGAAACGCGTTGTCCCCGTTGCTTATTAAATGCCAAGTTGTTTTAACTTGAGCAGCATGGAGACGACCCGAGTATAGCTCAACGTGGAAACACAATCCAATATGAGCCTCACGGTAGATTTTGGAAAACTGATGATTATAATGAGGTAGTAGTGGCCGGCATAGCGTTAATGGTCTCTACCCCACAAAGGGCCCGCGTAATCTGATTTATGGGGGTTTGGCGCACACCCTATCTGGTCCGCCACATCGGTTAGCTTTGCATTTGGAAAGATGCAATGATACTCCATATGACGAGCAACTTCGTTTAAATATGTATGAAGGTTCATTGTAGCCTGGGCGGCCACCTACATGTACCATTGCCATTCAAACCAGGAAAGGCGGAGACCTGTTTTCACACCACTGAGAGCCGCGTCGAAGGTTACTGTATTTCCGGCGGATATGCGCACAATTTATAAGACAGCGAGATAGCCTCCGTAGCCCCACCAAGGAAAGTTATTAAGCCACTTATTTAGCGCCACGCCCCTTGCCCATTCGTAATATAAAGGCAGCAGAGGGCAGAAATTATGTAGGATCTTATATCTATTGTTCAAATATACATCAAACCCCCTTAGCTGCTGTAGCTTCTGAGATATCTGCGGGGACGAGTGTAGTATTGGCAGTCAGGACATGACGGCCTACCAGGTATGGGAAATAAGAGGGCATGCCGTTTATTATGGTGGTTAAGACATATGGAAGATCGAGTGTCCCCTTGTCGACATGATCCCCAATGTCCTTACGCGAGAAGGTACGCGATCCGCCATACAATGGTCAGGAATCACCCAAGAGTAAGCAGATGTTCGCTCACTTTAGAGGCAACAAGACCGGAATCAGAATGACAGTCTTGCCCCAAGAGAGCCAAGTGATCTTATGCAAAAGAACCACCATTCCAAGAGATTAAACTTCTATATTCCTCTACACTCCTCATGGTGCGAAGTTGCAGTACAGGCCGATCACAAACTCAGGGAAACCATCAAATTCAGAGGGATTACGGAGCAATAGTTCGAGCAGGCCGTTCGTTAAGCCGACTTGAACATGCAGTGGTCGGCGCCGGCTGAGTCCAGAAAATAGTCCTTTCCTATCATCAAAAAATGAGTCGGAGGCATCTCTTGATCAGGACCAAATCATTGGCGGGACAACACCTCCACTCTGAGTGTACATCACGATTGCACCTTGATGTGGCGAAGTGCGTCCGCAAATAGTCAACGTGGATCAGCAACAATACTTTTCTGCCAAATGTCCCTGTGCATACCTCAGAAAACGGTAAAAATGTGATTGGACGTTGAGGACTGTGTATCAAATGCCTGCGCCAGCAGTAAAGAAGTAGTTTTAAACAAATTTTTGTGTGGTCCGACTACCATGAAGGATCCTTAACTATGGTCTGCTATTAGACGGGTCACAACACTGTGTAAGCTACGTGGTTATACAAATTGGCAGTGGTTCACGTATGTCAACACAGAGGACATAGATCTGAGGACGCGGGTAGCTGCCTGTTGATTTTACTCGCAACTTTGTACGGAAGGAACAGTAGCGATTTGAGGGGCGGCTGAACGTGCCTACGTCCTAGGAAAAACCTCCAATAGAGATAGATCTTCGTCATCGAGTCAAAGGAGGGGGCAGTAATTTTGGGACGGCCTTATCCCCACGGTGTACTAGCGCCCGGGGGCTGGAACTTCAGGGGGCTAACAAGGAGCTACTGGTCAATGGATCGCTAAGTTTCTTCTGGGCCGTAATGATACGTTCACCATAACTACGCCAAACCATTCCCTTAGGACACCGTAACGCAGCGCCCAGAGCGGGCGGTACATGAGAAGGATGGTCAAGTCAAAGGCCGAGAACGAATGACAGGTGGCTCAAACCTTTGGAGTGGACGACTTTTAGATCGGTACCCTAAAGCTACGGATAATAGCTCTTTGTACCAAATTTCGCTCTAGGGATATCGGAAGATACTAAATTCACTGAGAAGTGAGTGAGTACTAAGATTAGACTCGTACGGCATGGCTGATACATACAGTAGGCGTATAGCCATAAAGAAAGGGCTTAAGCCCTGTCCTCAGGGATCAATGCGCACCACTGCCGCAATAGAGACCCAGAAAAGTCAGAATTACCTGAAGAATTTTTAGGTTACGCCCAGGCAGCAATGTGTCATGTATCATGTTGTATTGAAGATCACCATCCCGTCCAGCTTATTGGGTGTATTCAAAGTAGCGGTCCCTATACTACATGAGGTGGTCTTCAGAATAAGAGCTCCTGATTTACATTCGACGGACCCGAAGTGAAGAGGGATGAATTACGGCTAGTTTTGCATAACCTAGCGATTGTGATCCTAGTTGTCCGTGTTTCCTCAATAACTTGCAACTCAGTCAGACGGGCAAGAATTCGAAGCCTCAAAAGTCGGTGCCATTCATGTATCCCGTTGACACTCTACAGACTGCGGCGCTCATTTAAGGCCGAGGAGACGATTGCCGTTCTAGAATCTGCATCTTCTACAGTGAACGTCGTGAGTCCGCTTGTATAGGAAAGACCCCGTAATTATCGGAATGCTTGTCCGGCTATTAGCACATTCACATTCCGGGCTGTACGTAGCTTACAGCTTATGGCTTGCGAAATGGTGCGTAAGCGTCTCTTTTGCAAATGCCTTAGATACACTTGGTATCAACCTCGGGTCACCCCTCGACCAACAAGTAAAAGGTAGAGTCGAGTGCGTAGACTTGTCGACTCACCGCTCTCAAACTACGCTTATGACGGTAAAATGTTAATAACGATGCGGTAAAGTCGTATTGTATAAACGAATTGGTGTTCATGACGCAGCCCTACATAACAATATAGACTCGATCCTGTTGCTGCGTGGTATGCTAAGCCGGGCCGACCCCGGATTGGCGTCTGCGAATTGAATTACTAGACCTATGTTTCCGCATTCCGGCCTAAATCCCCACTCGTACACGCATCTTCTTGTCAGCCATGTTCGTTAATCAGGAACATGGCTTGGTGTTAGCTCAAGTTGGGATATCGTGCCGGTCAACTATTTAGTCGTCCGAGTGATCCCTTCATACACTCGTAGCTCCTGTACACAGCTGGAGAACACTCTTATGAGGACTCCTCTTGCACAGTTCTTACTGGGCATGAACCCGGTTACGGCACCTTCCACTAAATCGAACGACGGATGCCCTGCCGCATCAGATAGGCATCGTTTAGGACTCAATTTGCTGACATCCTACTAAGTTAGGCATCATCACAAAGTGCGCGAGAGAATAACACAGTCCCGAATGACCAACTCCTGTTGACCGAGCAATCTTTAGCGCGCAATCGTTACGAGGGTCCTTGGATTCCATCCGATGCCCAAGAAGTTGCTCTTTGCACCGGGCACCCAGTAAATAAAATACGAGTTCAGCCTACAACTGAAACTGCGATAGCATAGGTTAACCCTCTTGGGCTTGCTGCTACGCGGGGTTGACTACTGAGATCTACTCCAGGTGGGTAGCCGCATGGACTCGCAGGCACGGCGAATATAAATAGAAATTACTACGAAACGGGTAACCTTGGGGGCAAGAAACAGGTCTGTCGCAATAAACGGCACTGACATAAGCGGGGGGCACCTCTGGTTTATGCATAAGATGGGTAAAACTTATTAAAAATTAGGTAGCAACAGCCGCTCACCTAAAGGGAGCTCGAGTTTCGATTAGCTGTCAGGAGCCGATGCGCAAATATAGGTATGACAAGTGGAGGCGCATCAGCCGGCTTGAGCACATGGCCTGTAGGAACCGACACACAGTGAATATCAAGATAATAATGGTTAGAGGAGCCGTACACTCACAAAACCACGTGACCCGGGGCGTGCAGATAGGCAATAGGTACGGCGAATTTAAATTAGCTAATAACTTTTTGATCTAGTAGCCTTTGTTGGCCAGCAACGTCCGCCCATTTCTTTCCGATGCAGAAATGCACAAAGAACCTTTTGTGAGATCCACTATTTTAGGTCAGTACAGAAATCATATTCACGCAGTACATCTCATATATAAATATCGTCGGAACTTTTGTACTCGACCAGAGACCACCGGAGGTATGCTTCGTTTGGCGGGAAGGGTATATAGGTAGGCTTCCTTGGTTCGGACCCCGAGGTAAGAAGACTGAGGCCCCAAAAAAAACCGAAATTAGCTCGCAATTATAAAGCGTCTTAGGGTCCAGGAAAGACAAGGGGGCCGCGTATCGGGCGCGCGACTAGCGTTGGTTGAAATTGCTTAGTACGTCCCGCCGTAGGAACAAAGGAACCTGGCCGGTTTAATAGTTGAATTAAGCATGAGTAGCAGGAATGCAAGGTACTAAAAACGCATACAGTGGGATAATATAAATAACTTCCAATATAAGAGCACCCTGGTAAGTACGGGCATCGTGCGCATCCATTGATCAGCATGCTATATCAAAAGACCGACGAAGCGTTCTACACCTCGTCCTGGCCCAAAATCTGTAGTGACGTAGTACGCGACGCTTTGAGGGATTGACAGAAGTTCCCGATGGGAGTCTTAAGCCGCGGTATATCGCCGTCAGAACACTGTTGCAAAAGTAAAGCACCGGGGGGAAAAAACGTAGAACCGCTGCAATACGTCGTAGGGCAGGTGGTAGAAAGGAGACAGGATTCCGCTCGCCTCTATAGTGTCGGGATTTTACTGTTGCAAGAGCTTGAAAATCTTCGTTCTACAAATTCTGGAGGCTGGGCAATTAATTGATTGATTGCAGACAAAGTGTAATCATGGCAATCACCAAAAGCTTCGCTGTTAAAAACTGTCCATCACATAGAAGGGTTCCATCCCGATGCATGAGTTCGGTACGTCCGTAGCTGTGCTTGACAGAATGGACAGCTGCCACGTTCTATGACGTAATGGCTGGTAAAGATCCCTTCTGAATGTCTTTTCCGAATAGCAGATATAAGATAACAGCACCTCTAAACACGACCTTAATATTCTTAAAAGAAGACCGAAGCTAAGAAAGGTATCTGGAACAGAGTAGGTGTAAGGGTATCACTGTCACCGTGCCAAGGGAGCTTAGTGCAAAATATTTATTGGACTTGGAGATGATGATCCCAAAGAGCGGGTTCAAGTCACTGTTCCTAGCTATAGAGCGTGTTACAGTTTGTAGCAATTGATAGGTCACTAATTGCTAGGGCAGAAGCCAGCACAAGTCCACTAAAGAACATTCTTACTGCGACCTTGCGGTGTATACCTGTTGATTTCAGGTAATAAACTCGCGAACGACCTACCCTTAGTAGTCGGACAGCCCACGGGGGTGGCACAGACGGAAGCGGTCATATCTACGCTTGGATCTTTTAATTCCAGATATTCTATCCCTACTGATCCAGTCCCTCCCGCTCCGGCCCAGGACTGGGGAGATATCAACCTATTACAGCGTACATTCCAGGTCTGGGTCTGTCCGAGATGGCATAAGCAATCCATCCATCGGACTGAAGGTATCCTTTCTGGACTGCGTGTGGTAACGCGCCCCAGGGGAAGATGCTATGACATTAAGTCGCACACAAACACGCACCTCTCTATCAGGAAAGGCCCCTGAAGAAGCGGTTGACGGAGTAACAATCTAAGTAGGGTCGAATTAGTTCCCAGCATATTTTACCCTTTGATCGAATATTTTGAGAACTTCCAACGAAGATGAGACGGTAGGCGCAACATCCCAAAACCGTCAGAAGCTAACTCTATGTTAGACGGTGGGGGATTGAACTATTTTCTCTTGATACTTTAGTTAACCGGCTCCCTAAGTGAGCTGATGGGGTTGGCTTACACCGGGGACTATGTCACGTACTACTGATCATTTCCATTTAATATGAAGGAAGCGGTGGGCAGGTCGATCAAAACGCCCAATGAGAACCACCCTGAGAGGATACGGTCATGTGAAGTGGCTTGGACACTCTGGGCCTTGTCCATGATCAGCCCCCTTTTATCTGTATGGAAGACAAGAACCTACTGCGCTTACTCAGGAACTAGGACCTGCACTAAGGTCGCTGCTCCGACATAATGGGGAATGAAATAGTCCGATGTGCAACTAGTCGTGACCGTGGTAAGATCGCGCATGGGGAATGCTGCCGGTGTAAACGGCTTATGGAGCAAGCCTGGTGTGATAATAGACAGCTAACGAACTCGAAATAAAACGCAGGGCCTAACGGTTCTACGGCTTCCCAACTCCTATCAGAAGGGGCATCCCCCCCAGCCCCAGTCCCCGCGATTGGAGGAGAAAAAAGGACATTTCGAGTGAATATCAACGCTGAGATAGCTTAGTCCAACTAAGAAGTCAACTGGTTGACGGCTGGTTTCAGCTACTTAAACGTATCAGGGGTTGGACCAGTGAACCACATGAGGGAACATAGTAGCATAGAACAAAGCCGGAGGAAAGCACAGTTGTCGCGAAGTGCTCACTCACTGAGGCTTGGCCATACCATAGGCGCCGGGAGGGAGAGTCTTCACAACAAAGGTAACTTAGCGCAAACTGTGGGTATCGCGCGTCCTGTTGGGCGTACGTTTCTTTACGGGCAGGTGAGAGCCCCTTCTTTTTCTCTTCTTCGGTCCCCTCATATCGATGGACCCGGTACGGAAGCCCGTTGACTCAATGACAAGCCTAGCGGAAGTGAGGCGCAGCCGGAGTGGCAATACGTTGCGCGGGATGAGGACTATGACAGATATCTACAGAGAATGTTCGCTTGAGGCTCTTCCGCAGATTCGAATGTCGACTGTCCTATAGCTTCCGGCTGCGCGCTTTGTCAATTCTGATCGGCCGTCGTTAATACCACGCGCCCGAAGGTTACATGAGCGCGATCCCAAGACTTGTTTACGTATCACCACAACTCATCACATGCGCCTCCTCGGGCACGAGTCTTTAGCGATCCTTCTGACTGTGTGGCTTGCTAAATATTGCTCTCGAAAAGAGTGCAATGTGTTCGTATGTAGTGAAATGTTTATACACTCTGGACCAGGAAGATTTGTAAGGTCAACACTAGCGGCGTGGAAACAGATTAGCCAGGAGATTACGTCGTAGCTTCATGGGCATAGTCATGATCCAACGTCATCATAGCTACAGTACGCGCTCAGATAAACAATGTGACAATCGTCCTGAGGTGCCGGCGCAACTATAGGTATTGGTACCTCTACGTACGTTTTTTGTCAAATCTGCCGAGGTCTTTACCCGCGTATACCGAGGCCTAACTTACACAAGTGAGTAACTCTATCCCTCCCCGTATCTTAGACGAAAGCAGCCGGCTTGCAGTTCCTCCGAGCATTAATAATTAACCGGGTACCGATCTCCGCCCCCGTACAACATTAAATGTTCCTACAATTTTCCTATTATAGTCCCCGATAGCCGGCATTGAAGTCGAATAGACAGTTGTCGGTGGCACGCAATGCCTCCCAGAATGGCTGCGCTGAGCTAACAACGGCTGGATTCGGACCCCAAACTAGCGAATTAACAATGCTATCTGGATCAACGCAGTATACGATGGAGGAAAACATTAGATTATTTTATGAGACATCCGTTACTCCACGGAACATATGATTACCAATGGGGGGTCTGAACGATCACTCGGCTAAGGAAATGGGAGGACAACACTGGGAGAGGCAGGTCCAAGCCGTCGTACTCGGACAGGGACGGCACCATGTGGATGTACCACCGGAATGTATGACTCCTAAACACTGGACTCCAAACGCAAAATGACGCATCGTGGTGAGTAGAGAGCCAGGGCTCTCTGGTCAGATCAACCTTTCCAGGGGTTCGAGTCCCCACCTTGTACCACCTGGCGTCTCTAGCTTCATAAAACCATGACCAGAGCGATCGCCAGCAAAATCCCTCTACTGTACCCCCAATTGCGGACTTCGCTAGGTGCTGGTCGAAAAATAAGCATGCCGCTTATAGATGTACCGTAAGTACTTATAATTGGGGGGTCAGCGAATACATTGTCTAAATGTAAGAATCGTTCTGACCCCGAAGAGCTGATCACTACTATTCCTTATTCTCCATTTACGGCAGATACGATTAACAGTGGTCGCCGTGTGACTTTAAGGTTCTAAAACCTCCGGGTATGCGTCGCTCCACATCCTAATAAAGGTTGACGTATAAACATAAGTCCCCGGCGAGTGTCGAAGATGGCAGTTAGAATTCACCGCTCGTGCGTTGCATCGGTCGCTATCTATCGGCTACACGCCAGAGCGTCAGGGGGAGATATTTATCAGAGGAAAGGGTACTGACTGTGCTACTGCGGCGAGCGTGGCATGCATCAGTCTGTCATTGAAATTAGTAACACGACATGATCGTTTCGATACATCAATAATGCGTTCAGTTATGATGATCTTTATCCGCATGCTTCGTTATAATGTTTGCGTCGCCCTAAATTATGTAAGGCCGTCTCTCCCCCCCATAGCTAAGGCATCTATGTGATGTCCCTCCACCGAATTCCTCGCTTGTCATTGACATCATCCGTAGAACGTCCTCAGGACGAAGATATATTTGGCATCAAAAGGCTTGAAAGTGCCAGTTACCTACACATTGTTGAACTAGTAAATGGGTCGATGCTAGTTTGGTCTTTTTTCTATGCAGCCTTTCTACTCCGAACCGCATCTGAGGCAATGATGGCTGACTCGACTGGAGGTGATCGTAACGGCTAGAGGTAGACTAAGCAGCCACAGACAACACTTGGCTTAGTCGGCTGAGGTCACACCCGAGATAAGTTAGTCTTAGGTTCAGCGTATTATGTCGTGCAAGCTAATGTCACAACCTTGACCCTCCTCAGATATCTGTACTGAATCCTGTGTAACAAGGATGTATTAAAGGCACATATGGGCCGCACATAGTGACGCGTGCGGAAATACGAGCTACCGTAGATGTCGAAGTTTATGGTTCACATAGTTTCCTCATTCAACCGACCAATAGTATTGGAGTACCGTCCCGACAGCAGTCCCCAAATATTTACGACAGGTAGAATTTTCTACAGTGTATCAAGTAGAGATTAAGATGCGGGCCGGCAGTTCAGTACGCTATTTGGCGGAGCACCATTATCTGTTACTGCCGCAATCCTTGGGCGTGTGAGGGGCTTCATAGTGCGCACACCAATGACCGGCTATCTTGTCGTGGTCAGAGCGACAAGCGCGAGCACAAAAACCGGCGTTATAAACTGAGCCCAGCCGGTATATTGAAACAGCTTGTGAATAGCGGAACGTTTATCGGACATAGTAGTGATTATATGCAACTTATCATGTTTGGCGGCTCAGTACGCGCGGCTACTAATCAATGCGAGTTCGACCAATATCACGTCGGTGAAGAGTTTATTTCCCGTAATAACGATGGCCGAGATTTAATCAAGCGCGACTTCTACTACCGATCTGCACGACGTGTCGGGCGTGAAAATAATACGCTCTTGGTAATCTGGGTCCCGCGCGTAGATTGACCCAGTTGCAATTGAGGAAACATACGTTTGACCAGGGACCCATCCTAGACACTAAGTTTCATCCCAAACTCACTCTGCGTCGCAAAGTGACATACGTTTTACGTTCAACGTTCATGCGGTCAACCAGCCACTCTTGATCACGCTTCATGATTTGCCAGAGTGGCTTGGTGAGACGTAGATCCGGACCAGGACGGTGGAGTAGGATTGGTTGGGTGCGACGAGCCCCAATGATGATTTGCATTGTTCTAGCACGAGAGAAGGCTCTACTAGAGCCCTTCAAGTGCTATCACAGGTATCCAAACCAAGCATGCACGGATTACTGCGGTCAAAAACCGAGATAATTACTCGCGGTTCGCGGCAGTATTCGCGTATCCAACAAGGAACTCATAGAGGAAAACTGCACAGTGCAGGACGTCTTCAATAGTCATGAGGAAAAACGCAACCCACAAAGCGCGGCGCTAAGATAGAAGGACCTAACTTTTCTCGCAGAGGCGGTGGGTTGTCAGGCGCCCGTCTTGCATGATGGACACGAAAGGGTCGTAAAGAAGGAAATAGGCCCTATATGTACGCTGTCAGCTTTAACATTAATGCCCACTATATACCGCTGAGCGAGAGAAGTAAGTTTAACAATGCTAGCTCCAGTCGGCTTGCTGATTAAGGTACCGCTGCCTTGTAGTTGACAACTTGGCGCGATGAAACAAAGTAGACCGCAGCGAACGAGTGCGTCCTCTATGGAACACCGCTGTTACTTCTATCGATCATTCGGCGGGACCTGAACCGAAGAGCTCTTTTAACTGTTACTAAAGAGACACCCCGTCACATTAGAATTATAGTCAGGGAAATAACTCTGACTATAGACCCTAGGGCCATGAGTGTGTTGCTCTTGGACCTCCGTTATATCATCGCACTTTCTTTCACGGCGTAATAGAGTGAAGTTAATATTCGACAGTGTAAAGTGTGGGTTTGAGTACCTCTACATAGTTCGACCAAAGCTAGCGGATCAACTCTTGAGAACGCTAGGTCATCCACCCATCTGAATGCTCACCGGGATGGAGAGTCTGATGCAACAACAGAGCTTGAATACTTAGGTCGAGGTAATGTAAACAGGTAGGCTTGTTCGGGTAAGCCGTCATGCTCGAATGTGTCTGTGCCATGACGGTTTATTGCTCCACGCCATCCCGCGGGGTCTCTTCCCGCAGCCGGTAAGTCATTAACGCAAAACGAAGGTCAGGCAAGGACTAAGGCTACCTGACAGTTCATGGGTTCCGATGCTACACAGGCTACAGCGATAGGGGGACATCCCACAATGGACTTGCTATGATCTCTGTCTGGGTTTGGGTAGACAAATTCAATCTGTTACGACCAAGTCAAGAGAGGCAATGATCTAAATAACGAGCGCACGTCTGTAATTTGCCAGACAGAATATGAGCAAAGTCGGGGGGGCCAAGTTCCGGAACTCGTAGGTTAGATTAGAGCTAGCCTGGCGCTACTAAAGGCGCTCTGGCACGACTGGCGCAAACATAGAACAGCGCCTTCCAGCACTCGGATTCCGGCGCAGAACCTACGTTGGTACCCAGGTGGCGTGCACCGAGGGCTAGCCGGGTTCACTAATATGGAATGGTTGCCACATTGAAACATCCACTGCAGTATGTCTGTCGGCGAAAACCGCTGTAAGCGCCTCCGTCAAAAACTGTCGCCCGCGCCACTGAGATCTGAGGGCAGAAGCGCTCGCTCGCGGTGACAATTATGACACCCATGGAAATGCGCAGTAAGCTTTCCGTTCTCCCGACATACAGTGAGAACCACCCGCAGGCCGAGCCATTGCGCCTGATATAGAGTAAAATTCCGGGAAATCATATGCACGACGAGCTATAGGCCGATGATGTCGAGGTGATTACAGGACTGGTCTACCTCATCCTTGAGTGGCGTGCGGGCTATGACGCCGCACTGCAGAATAAGTCATTGCGTTTCATAGCCTCCAGCCACTTCGCTAGAAGAAGCTATAATGCACTGGTTAATTGATCGAGGAGGGTGAGACCTTCAGCTCCATGTCTCGAGGCCGTTATCCTCCGTAGTCTTATGTGAGCCCGCCTAGATAGCACGAAAAATAACGGTGATCATGTATGTAGACTGGTTCGGATTAGTTACGGAAGGGCTACAGAATTGCTTTTTCTTGTGCGACACGGGGCGGGTCGATCTGGTTTCTTTGCTGCATTGTTTCAAAAAAGTAAATCAAGTAGTCTCAACGATACCAACTTTGTATTCAACCGCCAGAAGAACTCATCCATCCTGATTGCATGTATAAGTCCGTCCGGGAGCGTGATGTTCTACAACTACGATGGGTGATGAACATTCGCGTTTACTGGATGAAGTGTGGTCGTCATGCCCAGGACGTGAGTCTCGAGTCCTGTTTGCGTCCAGAAAGCGGACTTTAGCGATTGCGTCTTCGGTTTTGAATCTGGCTGTGAGTTTAATGAGTTAACAGAGCCGAATTAGGCAAGTATAAATTCGTAGTGCGATGCGCATAGCATGTCGCTTCCGCGTATACCAAGGCGCACGAAGCGAAAACTAGAGGGAGCGGCCGCAGTCCGGAAGACTGAGTGTGGGGCTAGTTAACTCAGGCAGTCGGTTATCAACATTGCGTTAGCACCGAGACGGCGATTGGCGGAGGCTTGAAAAGAAACTTAACCGAGACCAGCCTATCCTTTCTACGGTTGGGCACGCGTAAAGAGGATGAGGGGTCTGACAGGAGAAAATGCAACTATATTCACGCGAATAGTTTTAAACGTCTACCCGGCGAACGTTAACAAACACTGTCGTGTGGGGACAGTGAGCTATGCGTGCGAGAGCGGACATGTGCAGGAGCTTCATAATAGCCCAACGTTCCTAAGACCTTGTGGGGAAGACTAACGATTAGATTTGGCAACTCATGTCGTGGCGACCTTTGTCCGCTATGCCGGTGGCATGTGATCGAGAACCCACTGTGAATGCGCCAACTCATTGTGACAAAGAACGCGTGTATTCCGTAGGTCAGAACCCGCGTTAAAGGGGGCGTCCGCCCCATGTCCGTTCATAAGGGTGTATGGAGGTAAGTTTATCTGCACGGTAGGTTCTCAGACCCGATTCGGGCCGAGTCGGCCGTCCTCGAGGACGGCTCTCTAGGTAGGCAAACTATGTAGGAACAAGGGAGGTAGTCCCAGGACCGGTTCGTGTAGATGTCGTGAGGAAAGGAATCCGGCTTGGATCGGGAGTACAACGAACGGGTGATGTTACTAGTATCTCATTTTCCGAAAAAACCCTTACGGCGCAATAGCTTGACTAGTCTGTGCCCAAAAGCCGAGGTCTGTGCCTTAGGAAAATTAACCATACCCTTCTTGATCCACGGGAGATAATCGAATTCACACGGGACTAGATCTTAGACACGTCGGGGTTCGGCCTCATAAGCGACCACCCAACGTACGATAGACTTAGTCTAACCCCTGCATGTGGGCGACTGTACCGGGAGCCGCAGGTTATGATGAGAGAAACAATTTGCACACTGCAACGGGGTGGGTAGAATGGTTCTACTAGTACCCGATCACTCTGAGACAGCTACGGCGTATGCTCGATACTAGGCCGAGTTCTCATTGTTCCCTACCTTTAGGTAACGAAAATGCCCGAGCTCTTAGCAGATCTCTTAAGTAAGTGCACCATAAAGACCAAACGTCCCAAAAGTAAAGGGAAAATGAATTTGAAGATTATGGTCGGCTGGATATTTTTGACGTTCTCTCCGTGGCCCGGTCTGTTCATGATGCAGTGACCGCAAGTGACGAAGAGAGAGGCACTTCCCGCACCCGGGGACAACTACTTCGACATATGCACATCGCGCGCGCGTTTCGATATATTCCGGTAATATTTGCTAACCTCTGAATTGTTGATATAAAGTCTCTTTATAGATTGCAAATCTCCTATAGCCTCCCCTCGCGCTGAAACACTGCATCTGCTAACTGCGGGAAAGTCATTAATTATAAGACTTTCAAAAGCCCGATACAGTAGACAATACCCCTAGCCTCTCTCCAAGGTATGTCGACTGTTAATAGAGTCCAGTTCGCACTAATATTGCTCCAGAATCAATTGCGAAACTAGTGGCCAAAGATTTTGGTGGTCTTATGTGCCGGGATTTAAAATCGGATATAGTATGCGGATCTCCCGTGGTTAATGCAAATAAAGTGACACGCATGCAGACTGATGATATGCCTACCGGTCCAAAATCATGAAATAAAGAGCGCTGATGTTACAGGGTAACGTTCAACCAGGCAGGGTATTTAATTTATCGTATTTCTTACCATGGAAGTGATAGAAAATTCGATCCCGAAGGACAACGCGTGAGGCGCGGCAGCATGTCAAATAGATTCTGTCACGTCGGGGGTTAGACTCGAGTAGACGATCCACGCTACAATCGCTCTGGTGTGTTCGATCATTACCTCAAGTTATACGTCGCTCTGGGCTTACTGCTCAGTACGCTGCACGCATATTACCTTCGAAAGGACACTTGTGAGAACGTCGGTCGGCGCTCGTAGACGCTGGAAATAGGTCAACTTCCCCTTGGTGTTTTGACGGTCTAACCTCACCAGCTGTTTCCACAATCTTATCGATTATGAGTGAAGGCGCTTCTATTCAATTGACAAGACGATACATGACCTTCGGAGCGACCCACTTACCCGTTCGTTCCGTAGTATATGTCATTACGGGAGAATTGCATGGCGTACACTAGGCGCTCAAAGTGTCGATTAACCCGGTATTTATGCATTACCGATTGGTAGCACTACCTGAATTTATAATCTCTATTGTTCTCTTTACTAATCGACCACATTAATGTACCCATATTCGGGTCCAAGCCTGATGTGCTTCGATCTCTCATATCCTTTAAATTGTTTAGGAGCCCCCAATGTCGAGTACGACATTTCCCCCAGCGACTTCATTTCGCGTTTGTAACGTGCATAATGATAGCACAACCGAGGGTCTATTGCAACTCTAGCGACGCGGGACGAAATGGGGTAGAGTGGTAACTCCCTTACTCTAATAACACAGCCGTTAAGACCACTGTTCGGGCTCCTGCAGGCTTTAGCCAAACTACTTTATGATGAAGTTCAACTTGGGACATATCTAAATTGCGGCCCACACCATCATACATATCAGAACGTAAGTTGGGTACCGACGTGACCAAGTGAAAAAAGTGAACATTTATGATGTGCCGTGGCTGGGAGTTCGCTACAACCCCAGTAACAGACATCGTACGCCTAAGGGCCCAGATCCCGCTCCGTAAGATTCAAAAGGACCGTGCATGCCGATAGTTTCCCGAGGTCGTTGTTAATGAATACGACCCTTTACGTCAAGCACTTTTCTCAACTGCGGCCATCACTACTGCCCCGAGCGCGCCTGGCTGGGATGAAAGAGTCGAATACATGCGAGATTTATTTTAAAAATCTAGGGGCTCAGTTCCCTGTCCATCATGTCGGCGTTAATTGTTGGTCTGCGTTCATAAGTACCACTCTGCATTCAAAGCGATCCCAGAGAAATGTACACAGGTCTCTTCAACAGACTCATTTATCATGATATATCAGCCTTATATGATTATCTGCTGCGACTCGAGCGTTGATGTGTCTACACACGAAAGTGGAACGTGAATTAGCCTCTGTCTAGATGCCAGAATCCCGGGGTTTCGTCTGTTTGAAATGCCGATGCTTACTGTAGAGGTGTGCGAACTACTCAATCAAACACCCCCACACCACTCACAGAATTGCCCTCAACTTCAGTTGAATCCTGAATTTTAACCACCTTTTAGAAGTAAGTGAGATAGTCTCGTCGGCACGTGCAGGCAACAGAACCGTACCAGTCTCCGCTGCGTAGGAATCATCAAATCTAAGTGTGTTGCACTAACGGTCGGCAGCCAAGGTTCCCGTCAAGAGCCTACTGGATTGCCGGCCTCTGAAGCATCCAGTATCAGTGAAAACGTTCATGGAGTTCCGGTAATAAGGTCAATCCGTTGGTTCATCGTGTATCATGCTTCACGAAGTTTACGTCTAAAGCTGAGGGGACGTACTTTTTGACTAATAGACGAGCCGAGTCAACGTGCTATGACACATTCAGGAGAACAATGTGAACTATATCAATTGTTGCATATTCCCTATGTTCTATCCAGCCCTGCCTTCTTAGTGCAGAGGACCGTATGTCTGTGCCTTCTATTTGGCTGTCGAGGTGTACCGATGGGTACCTCATCGCCGGATGCCCCACGATGGATGCGCTTTATGCGCCCGCTTTCGATGTGGGTCATTGTCTAGGGGCAACGGCGTAAGTAATGCTGTGACTCCTAAAGTTGTTTATCGTCCTGTACCCTAAAAATGTAATGGGCGATTTCCTCGAACGTTGGAAAGAACCCAACGGTGCTAAAATCCAAAGCGTTAGAACCAGAGGTAGTTTGGAGTAGGTCCAACAGAGACTGCGTCCGCTGGGTATTATTTTGTAGCTTTAATATATCGTATTAGAAACGGACCGGTAACACCAAAGGGTATCGGATGTGAAGGAGAGGGCGCGTGCGGTGAGGTTTTCGACTGATGACACACTGTCATTCTCGTCTTCGTCGACAATGTTCGAGGGCGCACGGTGTGAAACTGTACTCCCAGAACTGTGCTGTTTCCTCATTTTAGTCGGTTCTGATCATCCAGTATCTACATACGTCGGTATGACAAAAAGCGGCCTGCAAGCGTGAGTCCACAAGACTAAAATAACAGCCCTATGTAGCATCACTTTGTTCGCCACCATGCCCTCTAGGGGCGGCCGCTCAATCTGTATAGCTGCTGGTCCGACCAGTTCTTGTGTTGCAAAAATGGAGTGAGTGCGTTGGGCCAAAGGCATTCGTCCTGCTTAAAGATATGAGCCTCTAATGATTGATGGTCTCATGCACTCTAACTACAATCTCAGGTCTTTGGGGTGGGTCCGCCTTGCCCATAAGTCAATGTTCTCAATGATTTGTTTGTGGTAAGTGAGTGTGTGCTCCCCGTTATACTGGGTTGATCTGAATGAAACCAGCCCTTTGTACGTGGGAGACTTTAGGGTTCGGTAAGTCTATATGTACGAGTGGGTGCCCTTAAGCCCCATGGTTGCGTCGGCATTAATGTGTGTCATTAAGTAATTTAACGCCTGTCCCTGTCTTCCACGGGAAAGGGCTGCTGTTTGGCGAAGACTACGCTGAACCGTATCCAGGCCCGCTACGGGTAAGCTTCGCACACTGCAAAGACTCATTCAATACTTGTGAAGAATCGTAGTTCAATTTTTAGCGAGCCGCGTGGATTTGTATTATATAGACAACCAACAGAAATGGGGCTTTAAAAATGGCAGTTCAATATCGGAGTAGTAAAGCAACTCCTACTCTTGAAGTCTGGCTCGTGGCGTATCCTGTCCACAGCCATCGACCAAGAATCACAATTATCTGGAACTATACCGAAGAGCGCCGACGTAAACACTCCGGCTACTAATAAGGCCACGTCTAGTGCGATAGATTCCTGCAAGGATATGGATCTGATATATTCTTGGCCATACAGCTGAGGCGAAACCGATGCAGCTTGTTGGACGTAGCCACATACTCCCGTACAGACTCTTTTCTGTGGTAGGGCGTCACGAAATGATATTCGGTAGAAACACTCAGTTTGCTGCCTGGTGTCGTTTACGCAATGCCAACGGTGGGCATGGCGACCGGGGCCCGGGCGTAACGTGGAAGTAGCTTACATATCGCAATGGGTCCTCCAAGGTGGGCGCTTTGTATTTATCCAAATAACGCGCTTAGGGAAGTACTGTAGGATTGGTGGCGAGGAAGAAGCACTTCCAAGACAACTGTGCTAAGTAAACAGTCTAAATAAGCGCATGTGATCGCAGTGCACCGGAGGCGACCACCTCTTCACATGCGAAAGAAAATTAGTGAGTTTAGTATTGACTACTACTCCCTAGGTCGTTCATATATCAGACTTCGTCGCTCCACTTTGCGAAAGACTTATAGGCTTGAATGCAGGGGATCTGTATATACTATATAATTGTACCCCTGTGCGCGGTCCTTACATCGAGCCGTGACGCCGGATCGACTAGCTAGGATCGTTGCCATGCTCTGCGTGAGCCGAACACTTTTATCGGGTCATCGCGGGGGCATAACCATTACGTTAAGTCTAATTACCGGGGCCCGGACGGTGATGACACTAGATAACAGCGGGTTATGTCCAGCTCCTGGAAAAGGTCTTCAAGGGTTGAAATTTTGGGTGAAGCGAAAATGCAAATTCGGCAGTTTAAAATAGCCTTCTGCTGTATGAACATCCTTTGAAAGGACAGTTTAGTTAGGGGTTCATTGATCGAGAGCCGCCAGGCTGTAGGACGGGTCGTATATCAGTTCGCTCGAGCAATTTGAGTCGAAAGGAGCAGATTCATGCGACTTGGGTCCTTAGCTTGAAACCCTTAGATGGCCATGAAGGTTTCATGTGCGGCTTGGACTGTAGATGACAAACTGGAGTTCACGCATTTTCACGGGTGTTATGGATGAAGGCCCACCCACTAATAGATCGATGTCTAAATCATAAGAATGGAGGAGCCTGGTTCCGAAAAACACCGCCTCCTGAATTGCCCTTGTTCTCAAGGATTAGTTGTCTGAGCTGGGGGTAGGGTCTTCGTGCAGAGTGGTACAGGCAACAATGATCACTCGCTTTTGGCGGTTAGCCATCTTCCTTCAATGGAATCTGCGCCCGTCCAGGAGTATCTTACAGTGCTTTACCTAACGTATACTCAGTCTGTCCCAAGACTTTGGGTCGTCAGTTCAACGCGGTCCGTCTCCCAGGTACATGATGGCAGGTCTAGAGCACCTAGCGAATCGTAGCCATGTCAGAAATGGAGGCGGATTATGACAATCTAGCACCATTTATCGACAGTGTGCGCGTAAGGATACGGCTATACGCTTCTGCATTTTGCGTACTTTGCCAGGTGAGTTACGAACTGGTAGTCGACATTGTCGAGTCGCTGAACGACCACACAAGCTCCTTCTCACTAACCTAGGTCAATTACGGGAAACTAAATATGGAGTACCTTTCTCTAAACCACAATTGCGTATACCCCGTACTTAGACGTGTAACTTGCCGTATGTTGCATCGGTCCCAATCACCGGTTGGCGTGCCAGGCTGCTTCTGTGATTGGAGTTGAAGGATCCGTAGGCTGGCCTACCCGGGTTGCGAAGTCTAGTCCGTGTATGCGAACTTATCCTATCCGTATCGAACACTAAAGTATGATATCCCCCACGCGCGGCTACCATCCCCGCACAAACAACGCGGGAAATAGGCCGTCGACATCGCTGTCAACAGTCTCACTTAATGTTGAAAAGCTGTGTTGGGCTATGTTTGTGCCCAGTCCTTTTTTAATGTGTGATTGAGGAAGTTACGATCGGGTCGCATGGCTGTTTAACTGACTGGAATATGCTCTGTCGCAATGGGAACTCGGAAGTTGGCCGAGTTCTACATCTCTAAGGTCACATGGAACAAACTCTACACATTCGCATCGGCGTCATCGTCAGCGCCTAACACCAAACCTGACGGGTAGGTATACGGCGCCGTACTGTGTTGTTCCTTGTTTTAACATTACCGCAATTTTAGGGGAAGGTGAAATGGAGAAAGATGTGCTCCTGCATGTTCCTTTGATGCTACAGAGACTGGCCGTATCCCAGTACGGATTGAAAGGGTGCTAGGATACTAACGACCACAGTAGGTGTAAGCACGCGGGCCGTACGGAACTCAAACATAGACGTCCCTGACCGATTCCCACCTATAAACGAGTGGTCAACGATGCACTTTGAAGGGAAGCTCTTGAAGCAGGGGTCGTGAGGCAGTTGTACTCCGCCATTACGGAGTGGGGGAGATATGAGATATCTTACCGTAAGTGCGCACAACTCTATACCACAGCGCCTACAACTTATCTAGTTTTTGAGTGAGATTGACTCAACTGTGGAGTTCTAAGGACACGGAACAAACGAGGGGTAACCCGTTTATCAACCATCAGAAATCGCCGACACGACGCTGCGCTATATGGAATAATTTTTGCTAACAAGCGCCCCAGGGTCGGACAACGGCGGACGTTGCGGAGGCCTCGATAGGTGTATTCCGTTAATTAACATGTGTCGTAGACGCAATCGGATTTAGTTTCCAGGATGAGCTGGCATCCCAAATTAGATAGACTGCGTTCTTCGTCTGCGCTATCGACGTGTTTAGTAAGGGCCGAGTTTACCATGTTTGGTCCCGGCGCCAACCGAAAACCAGATACCACTTAAAGCGGTGATTCACATCGGCACTCCGGCACTTTACCAAAAAGGCCTTGATGCCCTTATTGCTATATGCACCCATCAATGATCCCTGTGCGGGACGATCTGGATGATTCGCTCCACGTCAGGGAAAAGACTATCTTGGTCGTTTTCATCCACCGTTGCTTTGTGCATGGGAACGGCAAGGAAATAGACGCGTTGTTGTCCACCGCGCAACCCTTATCCGACGGGCAGATAATTCGTGTGAACACACGTTCTTTGGGTTTGTGAAGTCTCAGGGTAAAGTTAATAACGAATGGAAGCGGCTCCCTTGGTGTCGAAAAACGTGGTCCCCTATATAACACCTAGCTGGCACATCTGTGACCTGTGGGTACCAGAATGTGTGCCGTTGCTCAATAAAAAAAGGAACGCACATTGCCACGAGACATATGGCAGCATTTAAAGTTTAGATTTATAGTAATATCACATAGCGCGCGCTGGCGACCGACAAGCTCGCTGCAAACGACAGAATTCCTCATTGTCGTATCGACCAGTCTTTTGGTACGAGCCCTTTCAATCACATTGTGGAGTATGTAACGCCTCTTCAATGCTTCTTAGTTCTATACTTGAGGGGGACCGACTTGAACGATTAAAGTGGTATGTCTCGAGAACCCCATTGGACCAGGTAATTTACGCACGGTGATTGAGATTCGTGCCATAAGAGAGATCCTCTTTCCTTTACAATTCGTGCGTCGTCTCTACCGTCATGTCGTCGTTTCAACTTAGTCTCCAGGTGGCGGTACAGCTCCGACTCTACTGCGTAATCGGTTTTAACAGCATCTACCGTGCATTGGTCTGCGTACTCGTAGGGGGAATACCATATGATCTCGGATTCCCTGGTTACCACCTCACAAGTCCTCCTGCGGCTAGCGATCTGGCGGCCTCTTGGTGTAGTGGCCACTACTGAAAAGCGTGCCAATGCGCCGGACCATCGAGTCTTAACCGGCCGATTTCGGGAACGACTGCGGGTCGGTTTGACGCATATGCAACTGACTATGCCCTCAATTGTGGCCCTCAAGAATATCCCGCGAGTTGACAATATCATACTGGACCACATGGTTAAACTCTACCATTGCGGAGGGCATATAGACATGACTAGCGTAGCCCAGAAATCCCCCGAGCCAGTTTACCCGTTTGTGGGCTTTATGGGGAAAGTTAAACAGGCTACGATATTCTCATAAACGAAGCTCCATAGGCGTCTGACAGTAAGTCGTCTTTTGCCTCCAGAAAGACATCTTATAGGTTGGGCTCGCTACACGAAGCCAATAGGCCGATTTGCCGCGCCTCCCACTCCCTAAGGCCTGCTTTAGGACTCACACGGCTGATCCCCGACCAGAGAAATGGATTGGGATCTAGGCTGGTAGGGCGGAGATCCTGATTGATTTAAGCAAGTACAATCGATAACGCGAGATGTTTCAGGAAATAGGGGTTAATAGAGAGAACCAAGGGCTAAATCTACCAACAAACGGGGTAAAGCCCTTGACACGGAGAGGCTGGCGCTTGTACTTGGGTAAATGTCAAATTCAGGAACAGGTGTCGGCAAGAGAGACAAGTAACACCCCGAAGACCTATCATAAAGGCGGCCACGACCCGCTGGATGCGCACTGAACGACACCGGGGAGCCCGCGAATCACCAGGAAGTAGACGGTTAGCTGTCCTGTAATTGTGTACTAGTTTTGATAACTCGGGTGCACTCAGCACCACAGTAAAGACTTGCTTCCGACCATCTTTAACGTCTGTTCATCATGTGGTCTGACAGCGTTTGCTTAAGAATAGGTCTCATCTCGTCGAATAGCAGAGTATCGCTCTCAGTTCCCCGCCTGTCGGTCGGCTGCTACGATCTAAGAAGGACAATAAGGACGTCGCCCTGTTGAATGGCCGCGTCAGGTTGATGGCATCTTTGGGGTCTGGCGGCCGTAGACAAATGTATACCCGAAGGGCCGAATTTTAAAGCCTACCTTGATCGCGCGGATGACCGCTTGGGAAACAGCACCTCCGGACCACGGGTTTTTCGACCGTACGAAGACCACCCAATCTTGATACGGCTCATACACCTTATTGGTGGCAAATCACTCCGAGGGAGCATTGATCGCGTAACTCTCGTGGGGCGGTGTAGGGCACAAACGTACATGAGCTCTGATATTATGGCCCACGTGGACCGCCGCGAAAACATGAATTGTAATTATTTGGTTCCGTGGTTATGCCTGCCTCGCATACGGGACACTTTGGCCTGTGTTGATAAAGCGGCTTGCGGTCCTCTATTGTACGAATACGTATCCAGGGCGTAACTCTTAAAGAACTGTGGGACACAATGGTGGCGAAAGGAAGGTTTGTGACGATAAATAGGTTGTGAAAGGGAAATCGCGCACTCTCGTATTTGGTCCCAACCGCCGAGGTTAGAGGGGTATCTTCACGTGTGTAGAAATATACGAAAGAAATATCCCTAAGCACCGGGCTCCCTATGAAGGTCGGACTCTAGACAGATAATGTCGACCTATTGTGTTTATCAGTAGCGTGGTTCAACTCGAGGAACATCGAGGCTGGCTGCGTTCGATGCGGCATATTTTCACTAGCAGGTCTAGGAGAGGGATGAATGGCTTTTCCGATTTTTCAGTGTAATTGAAATGCGGGAGTAGGATCTAATTGGCATGGCGCTCGACTCTTATTAGTCCATGTCGCATAGCTTATTTGCTCCATACTCGCTGCGCGGCTTGTCCACTGGCTAAACAAACTGCCGGAAGAGGGCGGACGAGCATATTAATCTGGACGTTCTATCTCAAGTGGCAGGCTGCAGGTCCGACCCGATACGCATAAATGTGGTGAGGACCGGCTGTGCGCTCATCGAAAGCCCACAATGGAACTATACCGTGATGCGTATTGCGTTATCATTGAAGCTCAATGTTTCTTGTTACTAGAAGCTAAGGCCAATAAATCTCCTTACTCTGGACTGATCTTCCAGGCATGTTTGTCAGTCTAGATATAAGTGCAAAGGTCTACGCGATACATTACTGTTTCCAAGGTAAAAACTCCGAGAGGCAGGCACCCGTAAGACGACTTATCATGGGTATAAACGAATCTTTTGCTCCTACTGTATGAATGTCGAACGGGATGTCTCATAGTGCTTACCCCCTTGTCAGTAAACACAAGTGTCACGGGAAAGGACAGGTGGCAGTGTTCAAGGTGTATCGAGCATAACAATTCGTAATTCTGGTGTCCGCAAGGTAGAAGAACCTGCGAACAGATATCCAGCGCTACGGATCTACGCGTAAAGAATTCACATTGGGATAGTCCATCCTCTGTGATCGAGACCTTTCGGTGTTTTATTTACACCTTTGATTTCTTCCCTGACTGATTAAATATCACAGCAATTTGGTATGCTCGAGTGTCAGCTGTTCTCTGAGGGAAATCAATTCCGACCGATTGAGAGGCTTTAAAATCTCCTCGCACACGCCATTGTACTCACTAGAGATAGCTCGACAAACACCGATTTAAGCCGAGACCAGGCTTCGTACTCAGACTCTTAAGTCCGGGCGTCCATATTGACGGATTGCTCACCTGCGGCAGTCAGCTATTGATGTGAAGGTACCACTTTCGAATTATAAAGTAGTTTAAATTCTCTTGTGCATGGTATGCGCGCTGAAAACGATCTGAGGCGAACCCAAGGGAAC
>NW_024705163.1:0-4851 GCF_018977255.1 Callorhinchus milii
AAATGACTGCACAATAAACTATCATACTGGTAGTAACCTCCTGGTTACACCAGCCCACAGGGGATTATTCTGTCCGTCCGTCGTGCATCCAAAAATGGGAGGGGTGGGGCTGGGTGGAGAGGGGAGGGTGGGGAGGGGCTGGGTGGGGAGGGAGGGGCTGAGTGGGAGGGGCTGGGTGGGGATGGTGAGGAGGGGCTGGGTGGGCAGGGGCTGGGTAGGGAGGGTGGGGCTGGGTGGGGGTGGGAGGGGTGGGGCTGGGTGGGGAGGGGCTGGTCACCCCGTGGTGCCCTTATAAAACTCAACGTTTAACCTACTCACGCCCTCACAGTCGGGCATATTTGCGGAATACACCACGCCGCCGTTGACCCTGGCCATTGACCGAGCAACCCAACGTTACTACCAGCTCCCTCCGCAGGAATGTGTTATATATTTTTCAATTTGGATAAAAGTTTCAAAACTGAGAATGCATATTTTGTATTGGTTTTACTACCACGCTATGCATATTTCTCTGTAGCAGGGCGTGTCACTCTGAAAATATCTCTAGAAGAAGTTCTGCAGTATCTACTTCCATTGGCCGTTCTCTAGAACGGGGTTAGTGCACTGATCTCCGTGAGAGCTCTGAATGGATGCCTCATGCCTTGAGAGCAATTTAACAATTGGAATCAAACCGGAGAAAAGACTAAATATTGGTTTTGTCCATTAACTTTGTTGGGAATTCTCCTGTTCATTTAGCTAGTGCGCTTAATGTAGGCACACCCACCAGGATGACTCACTTAGGATAGACAGTGTGAACTGATATTTCCGGAAACATTCCCTGGAGAAGTATTTTTGCAGGTTTAGTTTTTAATAGATATTGAATGTCGCTTGTGAAGGTAGATATTCAGTTTTCAATCCAATGACTTTCAAATAGATTGCAGCTTTATATATATATATGTTCATATGTCGAATTTTTTTTCTAGAAGTTGTTGTTTTGATGTAAACTTTTTACTTAGTAATTTTTTTAATTATACCAGGTAAGTCCCACTGAGCTCTTTTTCAAAAGTGACCTGGACACAAATGATAGCTCAACGATGTGGCATATCACGTGGAAATTTATAGCAGCCAAATACTCGAAACGTATGTTTTTTAAATGTGGAGGGGAAAACCGGAGGCTCTGGAGAAAAAATCCCCCACAAACTCCAAATATTCAGGCGTCAGAATCGTGATTGAACTCACGACCTCCTGTATACGAGGCGAGGTAGTTAACATCTCGCCACAGTGGCACTCCATGTATGCAAAAAGCACTAGCTCTCGCTCTCGATAAACATCACATCCACAGCTGCACACACGTCACTCGCAGTCAGATTTAAAATAAGACAACCATGATGGAGTATAGGTAAAAAAAACAACAGCTATTGAATAATAGTACTTTAATAAACTAGGGTTTCTAAGCGCCTTACATAAAGCTTAAGTTACTTGAAAACAGGATAGTTTTAAGAGTTCAAGATACTCAGAATCCATCACAAAGTTTTTTGTGTTAGATCGCATTAACATAAATGTGTCATTAACCAACCACCATCCGACAGACAATTAGTAAGGTCTGTCACGTAAACAAAACTTGCCAATTAGTTACTACTTGGAGAGTGAACCCACAACATTTACGATATGAGTATGACGTTTCGCTGGTGATTACAACCAGCTTCATCAGGCGATTTGCCATAATTTTGGCTCAGAATCCCTAATGGACCGAGGAAGGGAATTCCACAATCGTGGAGCCTGGCTGGAAAAAGCTGCGTCCGATACAGCAGCAGTGTGGCCTTTGGAATCGTAACATTAGGAGACCAGAATGAGTTGATATTTTGATTAAACCACACAAGGATCTGATTATCTTAATCTTTTTTAAACATCACGTATGCATATTTATAGAGAGCACGTTGTGCATATTTAAATGTCTCTGTTTATTTACACAATGCAAATAGGATTGTACACTACATCGGCATTGATTAAAATATAAAACACAAACCAACGCAACTCTGTATTTTTATATTCCCCCCCCCCTTCGCTTTCTTCTCAAGATCATCTCATGTTTAGATAGCATTTCTTATTTTTATCAACACACGCACAAAACAAGCAACAGCTGTGCCTCTCTGGAGAAAATGATTCTAAATTAGAATATTTAATTGACTGCCATGCTAATTAATCCCCCATCTCCGCTTGCCCGTCCCGTCACTTTAACGTCAGCGGCACGCTAGCGTAGTGCGACTTGTGCCAGGGCTTACATTGTTTTTTGGCTGGAGCTGTCCGAGGCGGAGTTCAAGAAAAAAAAGATTCCACGCCAAGTGAAGCCCCTTTTGCTCGTGCCCAATTGACAACTCTGGCACGCCGGACAGACGCAGGGGAACAAACTCTCGCGCCTTCCTAACGTCAACAAAACCTCCGCCGAGGTTCAAAGTTCATTTATTAGGTATAGCCCTGTGAGCCATTCGGCTCTTGAATCGGGTGCAACCGCAACAAACAAAAAACTAAAAGATGAACAAGAAAACATCTTAAAGTGACTATGTGCAAACAGAAAATCCAAGAAAAGACAGCAAAATATTGCCGAAAAAATCACCGTACACCAACCCTGTGCAAATATCCCAGTGGGATGCAAGTCAATCAACAACAACAACCACAAGACAACTCCACTGCCGTCGAGGATTGCTGAATAAAAAGGTGTTACGCGCCAGCGTGGCGACTGAACGCGCTATTGGCTAACGCAGAGCGAAAATAAGCCACAGTATTTACAACGGAACGTTGACTGTTAGGAAAAGTACGTGGGCTCGGGGGATGATGTTGATGGCGATGATGCTGCCGCCGTTGGTGGGCTACTGAGCAGCGTCCAAGAGGACGTCTGACGTGGAGACGGAGTCATCGAGATCGGCTCGCGTGCAGCCGCTGGGGAGGCCTTCATCCAGCAGTGGACTGATCACGACCGTCGACGACGATGATGATGATGTGCGTGACCACAAGATGCGTGCGTTTTTGCAACTTTTTGGTGGACTTTTAAAATGTTTTATGGGGATTCTTTTTAAAGTATAGTTGGGTTATGCAACCAGGTTTATTGATAAATGTGCCTACTGTGTTAACGGCTTGAACGTAACGATGTATTGGCGACGGTAGCCGATGAAAGAGCTGTGCACTGTAGGCGATGAATAGAGGCATTTTTTTCCTTCGTGAGCATTTATGTGCACCGAAGTACATTTTGAAAAAAGCAATTGATTCGGGAGCATAATAAAATTACGATTTTTTTTTCCAGGAAATTTCACCGAGGTTCAAGTCTAATTTATGGACGCGGTTTAATTTTCCTATTGGTTTTCTTCATGCAAGATATCACGCGTAAGTTTGGCTGCCGTTTTTCCGTGTGAAACTAGTGGAACTAGTGGAAAATACGTAGCAATGTGGACATGGTACTGGTATGTACATAAATTATAACATTATAATCAACAGCCCTTTGTGAAACCACTGCTGGATATAAGGCTCCTCCTCGTGGCGGATGAATGTATGCATGATGGACTTGTTTCACACCGTACGTAGCCAAGCGTGCGAATCGGAGGTGTGGCGTTGTTTGAACATACTTCACCATACCGGTCAGGGCGAGTTGATAAGACAGTGGTTACCCAGAACCCAGTGTTCGATGTCACGCGTCTATTTTGTCAACCACTGCTGGGCATCAAACTCACAAGTCAGCTCACCAGATCTGTGGTTGCAGTACGTTAACCAATCCCCCCCCCCCATTCTATTTTTAATTCCTAAATAAATAATTTATTCCTGCCCCCCTCCCCCCCATCGTCCCTGGGAAGTAAAAATAGTAAACAGCGTCACATTTAGCTGCTGCAGTCATTAAGTTTAATTTGGTTACACGAGCCTGTGGGAGCATCCTGTTAATGGTGGCTGTAAACAAGAACGCGTCGATAGAGGTGACGCGCAGAGTAGCGCTGGCCTAACTACACCGGCGATCGCTTTAATGATCCTTTGACGAAACGTTCTGAAGGCAAAGGGGCAATAAGACCATTTTGTTGTTGTTGTTGTTTTTGGAGGTTTTTGTTGTTGATTTTTCGTTGTGCCACGGTGGCGAGGAGATGTTCACTGCCTCGCCCGGTATACAGGAGGTCGTGGGTTTGATCCCGACCCTGACGCCTGCCGGATATTAGGAGTGTGCATGTTCTCCCCGCGGACACGTGGATTTTTCTCCGGGCCCTCTAGTTTTTCCCTCCACATTTAGAAACGTGCGTTTAAAGTATTTGGCTGCTCTACATTTCCACACGAGAAGTCACTTTGTTGAGATATCATTTGTGGACAGGTCAATTCTGAAAAAAAGCCATATGGCTCAGTGGCGATTACCTGGTAAAATAAAAAAAATTGTTTAGCTTGAAAATAAAAATCTTCGTTTTCGTTTGGCTTTCAATAATTTCCGCACCAAAGTGTTAAACAGATGTTGAGTGTAGTTCAATGGGTGGAAAATAAAATCAATTCCATGATCAGTATAGTTTCCTACCTGTTCAATAATTGCTTCCGAAAATCATTAACCGGTAAAATAAAAAGATTAGACTTCCTATTATCCTCCAAACTGCAGTAATTGTTACCGCTTCCCCTCGCTAAACAACAAAAATTGAGTCACATGCTATAATCACAGGTCCCCGAGGTCATGTTGTAGTCAGCACGTAAAAATACACCGTGACCTTGTACATCTATGCTCCCACGTCTATCCTCCCCACCTTCGCCAACCCTCACTGACCAATGTGTTGAAGTATGCTCAAATAACCGCGACGACTCACGTATGTGTGTATGCGTGCGTGTTGAACTTCTTTCGCACCGTACGTAGCCAACCGTGCC
>NW_024705163.1:4881-66032 GCF_018977255.1 Callorhinchus milii
TCGCTGTTACCTAGATATGCAATAAAATCGCAACGGGACTTATTCGGGCACCTCACTAGGCAAATGATATGATCGATTTTGCCAGTCTTCGCTTGACATCCCAACCCCGAGCGTGCTAAGGACCGCCCCCAAGCGAAATTCTTAACGGTAGGCTACAGGGAGTGCGGGGATGGAAGTAGGTGTTTAAGAGTCCGATATGTATCTCCCGACAAGTTGCATATCACTACACGCACTTATGTGTCTGGATCCTTCCACCGAGGAAGCTGTTACTGACAAGCTGCATACACGTAACGACAGTGTAGGCATAAGCCTCATAAGGTTGTAAAGAACCACTAATTGGAGTCTAGGATGATATTCCATCGCGTACGCACGGATCACCGTTTCTTACTGTACTTGTTAAGGAGTGACGCTGCTAAAAGGTATCTGTGTGCTGTCAGTGGCACATCAGAATACAATCTTGTATAACGAAACCTTGACAAGCGATTGGTCGATAACGTCCCAAAGATCCCATGAAACCGGTGGGCAGAGATCCCCGTGTTGGGCGTGAGGTCTCGATCGCGGTACACTGGGTCCAGTGTCCATTCTGGCCTTACGGTTATCGCTTCCCCGACCAGGGAAAGTACACAAAGTGAGTCTGACATCGATATACACTAAGGTCAGACAGACTAAGATGCGAGGTACTATAAAGGTTCCATGTCCAGCGATATGTTTCCACCTCGTCGCAACAGCCGCGCTTCCCAATCGAGCCCAGTGATAAAGATGATAACTTGCGCCTGACTCTGCGCCCCCATAATCCTTGGTCACGATTATGCAGCCCAAAGGAATCAACACGTAACAAGGGGTTTGACTAACCACGACTTCTCACTGAGGGCCCTCCCGCATATAGAAGTTGCACAAGTCTGCCTAGTGCACAACACGGGATCCCCCCGTTTACCCTTCCGTATACGAGGTACACCCATATGTTCCACTATGAGCACTTGAGATCCGTATAGCAGATGTATTAACGTCCTAATCCAGCCATCCCTTCCAACAAGAATATACGCAGCGAAGCATGCAGTGGGATTAGTTGTACGCAGTAATGGCTTATGTGGGCGCTTTGGCAACTACTGTACCTCAGTACTTGACCGCTGTGTTACCAATGATCCCCCGGGCAATGTGGGGAGATCTGGAAACATGGACCAGTGTCATTTCAGAAGAGAGTCGGTAGCAGCAGTGTGCCCGCACTGGATGTTGCTACACTTCACAGTGCCACCCAGTCGAGGGTGAAACACGAGGCCGACTGGGGAACAATACCAATTGTCGCAATAACATATTACAACCATCGCCACGACTATCTAGACATGCGTCAATTATACACCCCGCCTTCAGTAGGAGGATGCCGCAGGTTTCCCAGATAGGTTTGGCGGCACATGCGGGGACACTGATAATTTAACAAGTGGGAACCGGAATAATTGAGCACATCGCGCCACGCGGACGCATACTAAGCGTACCAACACTGAAGTGGCACTACGGTGTTATAAGAGTAGAAGTCATAAAGCATCAGGACAGCGCCTCTCTACAGTCTGGGCCCTCCCGATATAACATGATTAGTGTTTGGCGGTCGTGTGAGCAGTCATTAGATGGATATGAATAACCTATTGATTTTAGACCTGCTTGCATAGTAAGTAATTCAAAGGGACTTTGTGCCAACCACGGACCGGCCACCCCAACTTCTTAAACTAGAGCTTTGTGTATCATACTCCTCAATATCGGTCTAAGAGCGTCAAGAATAAGACCAACAGTGACACCATCATTATTGCTAGGAACGTTTGGGGAAATGACGGCGAGGAGAGAGTCGGCATTATATCAGAGATGTCGGTGTGTTGCCTAGAATCACTCTGTAGAAGCTGATTCATCAGCTGCATCGTTGTACCATGCAGCATCCCAGTTTAATCAAAACGCATAACAGTGGAAGTCCACTTCGGATTAGCACGTGCTGTAGCACTACCCTAGTTCATAGAAATCCCTGTTAAGACTGTAGATCCTGTAGCCATGAGGACCTTACAGGGTTATCCTCGCGTCGCTCGGGATCCTCTAGCTGGAGGCTAAACCTGATTACGGAGGCTTGTATCCCCGGACGTTTACCCATTACAGGTATATAGAAAACATATCCCCCTGCAGATTACTGCTCTAGATCAGCAGAGCCATGTATCGATACCTATTTTGTATGAGCTCGACCGAATTTACTCAAAGAGGCGTCCGTCCGACGGAAGGGCCGATGGGGCCCCTTTTATGAACAGGCTTGCTCAACACTTAAGTGGGCAGAGTTAAATGTCAGCGGGGTCAAGATACACTCGCTGGCCCAGCTCCGCGGACGGCCAACTCATAGCTGAAAATGTGATAGACTGCTAATGATTAATGGCAGTAGTTGGAGACCGCTGAGACCAGAAGTTTCCAGCGACCGTGAGCATGTATGTTTCCTGTCCGAGGTGCGCGTCTACGATTCACATCCCCAAGGACAGGTGAATTAAATCCCTATGCCCAAAAGGCTCCATTAGCGGCAAAGGTATCAATGCTACTAAGTCTATACTGTATATACTGGCGTTTCTGTTGGAACATCCTTGCTTGCGTTTGCAGATAGCCGGGGGGATTTAGTTATTATATACCTTACACTACATTACGAGCCGTGGTAGTTCTATCAATGGATTAGTGTGGGGAGCGAGGCGCGTGAGTATTAGACCGGGAAACCGACAACTAGTATGAATCAGCCGCCACGCAGATTTATGATACGTACCGGCAGCGAACACCCATATCTGACATAACGGGTTTACTCTTTGCGAGCTGGCAGAACTAGGAAATTGCACTCCGTTCAACAAATAACGCCCTCAAGATTCCGGTTTGCCTACTACTATCAACCCGGTACCGGACAACATTAGAGGAGCATTGCGTCCACGGCTCCATGTAATTATACCATTACTCGTTCGCGGGTGAGATCGCAAACTTCCTGCATCTTTGATGGGTTATCAGTTGTTGATGCTTTACGTGCGTTATGAGTGCGTCCTGAAACTTCAGGAAGAATTCGGGTTTTGATAAAAGGCGCTATGTGTGGTCGGCGGTCCCCATGGTCGTTAGCCCTAAAACAGGTAGGTGCGTTTCTTAATACGCGTCGCAGCCCGTAGTCCATGCCTAGGGAGGTGGAAGGACCATATATGAGAATAAGGCGAGTTTTCTCGTAGTAAGCATGCTTGGTGTCCGCTGCCGACCTAGCTTGTGCATCGTACAGACGCTGGCAGCCGGGGGATCCTGCGAACAGCTTTTGGCAATAAACGGCAGCGCTGACGGCTCTATCCCACCTCGGAGTCCAAAACTCTCCTCCCCCCTTCTTCTATCAGTCACAAGCTGACAAACTATGATCGGGTGTAAACAGGTTCGTGCTATGGTCATTTTTTGTCACAAGATTACATTCAATCCGTATGATACGACTCAAGGATCAGCTCAATGTACTTTCGGCTGAGAGGAGGCTATAGCGCTAACGATAGGAAAAAGTATATCACTATGCCGCGCCTAGAGCACCAAGACGAGATACTGGGAGTTAGCATGAGATACTTTCCATTCTTCGGACACCATGCTGTTTCGGCTTCCTTTATGACAATGATAATAAATTCCTCTGAAGCGCAATATACTACACTGGGTTACTGTAAGCGCGGGTAGCGCTTACGGGCTTAGGCTAGCTGAATATAAACTTAGAATCTCGGGGCTCGTCCTACACTCAGGGGGAAGCTAGTCGCTCAGACGCGGATATGGATCGTGGGTGCAAACTAGGAGTTCGGTTCGACCGATCCTTCATTGGTAAGTGAGGCGAAGTTTAGTCGCCCGTCGTCTTGTACTGCAGTGTAGATAAGAGAGGATAATCAATGGTACTACAAGTTAGGCGTAAGCGCTAGATCTGACAAAGTGGGCGCAGGGACTTTCCAGTCGAAGAATTATGAGGAATCCGGGGCTAGGTAAGCCACCCGCCAGGCGATTGATCAGCCATTGCATGCCGAAAATGGGCGGGAACGTATTGCGCGCGTCACGTCACTGAGCGAGCAAGCAACAGGGTGGCTAGTTAGCCACTAGGGGGGTGTTATGCGTCAGTTGATCAACGTCACATTTCCGCCTCGAGTGATCCTGCCACGCGGTTGTACACTAGATACACCCGGTTCCAACGAGGCCCATTGGGACGATATTCCCGATAGGCGAGTATCTGTTTGACTGCGAGATACGGCTACCGCGATCGCATGCGAGGCAGCTGTACAATTCTACTCTAAGTTCGCCTCGTTCCGCCCTTGACAGCCGGGGCGCTCACACCGGGTATTTACACATCTATATGGTAAGCTTCCAACATTATGAAAGGTCTGCGCGGCTTAGAGGAATTGCAGGGCAAATGGTCACCTCACCTGAGTAATAAGTACAACCTTATATGCAGAGTGTAGCTAATAGAGACGTACTCCTTGGACGTCCCAGTCAGGCAACGCCGGCACCACGGTACCGTTGGCGTAGTGAGGACTTCACAAGGATTCAGGGTAGAGGCAGACACAAGACTGGAGGACTTAACAAAATATTAGTACCACCCAGAAAATATTCTCTCCAGGCAGATGGTTAGCAGCAACTTATAACTCAGCACCCGGCTGAAATGCTTTGTTCCCAATCCGGCCGTCCCTTCGAGCTTAGTATTTCATAAGGCATCACAAGCACACAAGACTAGGAAGACCCAGCGAGGCGGGAAACATGTGGTTTCACCCGGAATACCCCGTAATGTCCCCTCTGAGCATCTAAGAAGCTTGGAATGTTGCAAACGGGATAAGATTATGCGCTGATATTGTTACAACAAGCCGTCAAAAGACATATCCCAATGGGTCCTGGTGCAGGAGGACGGTCTCATAGTTGTACTTTTTTTAACCTTGCAGTGCTGGGCGATTCTGATGTGTACGGGATTTGCGAATCAGCAGTTTCTGCCGCTCGCGCAACGACACCCCCCAAAAACCAAAAGGCCCGGGTCACGGTAGCATTAGGGACGAATAAGAGATCGCGGACATCGGCTGCTTAGGCGGGTACTTTGGCCAACACGCTTATGATCTATAGCCTGACCGTAGTCATGTCAGCCGGATTACTGGCGTACGGTGAGCTGCGTATGGGATGCGCCGCTGGACCCAACGATCAAAGTCTCCTCTAACTAATGCTCGAAGTGAGTAATCGTCGTCACCCGACGTGTGCTTTAGGGTCTCACGGATCTCCGTTCTTGCCTCTAATGTCGCTGGCGGCGCGCACATTACAGTCCACCTCTGCAAATGTGTGATGCCCACTCAACTCAGCTGGCCGCTAAGTAGACAAATTCGTACCGAAGTTACGCGAGTTTGACCGAGCAAAGATCTCGATGATCCCTCTTCATTGCGTAGAAGTGGGGCGTTGATCTTTCTCAATACGCTGATAGATATCGTTGTGAGGACCGAATATGTGTTCGGGATCGGTGCAGAGCACAATCTCGCGAGGCAACTTTAGACGAGAATTCATAGTACGTATATAGACCTCGAATTGTCGACATTTAGTAAGAGACCCTTCTAGAGACCGGGGGTTGCACAGGGCTATCGCCTTCAGTTGAACGGCTCGTTAATTACGACGGAAAGCTAGAGAAGTCCCCCGGGTGACTTAAATTACATATGACCACAAGAACTACCAGGATCTGTGACACGATTAGGATGACTAAGTCTCGAGTTAGCCTGAGAATGTGCTATATCGGGACGCGTCAAAATGTGAGCGCTGTGGTACAAGGATTTAATCAACCGGACTCCAGGCGTTGCTACACTCACCGCACCCATGAGGTTGCACAACGACTGCGTATTGACTACACACAATAAGGCAGTCGACTGCCGATACATTGCAGACCCAGGCTTGCCGAGGTGCGTACAATTGGTTTATGAAATAGTTTTGAAATGGAAAGAATTTTCTAAGTCTCTATCCAAAGAATTCGTAAAGCTCGGAAGTTCACTAGGGATAAAAGTATATCATTTCGACCCCGTCCCTAAATTCTGATGATATGAAATGGTCCTGGTTAGTTATTTGTCACGTTGCTTAGAGTCGTATCCTTGGGCCGACCGCCCGCGAGAACTCAAAGGTCCGAAGCATACCATGTTGTAGCCCTGGCAATACCTGAACCACCCTTAGTGATCACCAATGTCGGAAAGATTATCTTGGGCTCATGTATTGAGGTAGCCTAGCTGTAATGATTGGGTCACCTGAGAATTAGAAGTTCTTTACGTAGCCTAGCTAGCCACAGGGGAGCACGCTAGAAATTGACGCTAAGGCTATATCGGATAACTTTGGACTCAGCTCCATACCAGGTTTTACAAGGTCTGACGTATGAATGAATCGGATTTCCACAACGCTCGCTCGATATAACTAAACTGTTACGCTGTTCACATAGTTATATGAAGTAAAGCATATAGAGAATGGACGTGAGAGCCTGCATATTAACCGCCATGCCAATACTTCGGTTCCCTTCATAATTCGACGGCCAAATCACAGAGACGATTTTCGAGAGTGGCCCTGCGCGGATACGTCGCGACTCGCTTTTCCGCAGTGGGATGCTGGCGACTAGTAGTGACGTTCCCATAGAAGGTCTAAAAGCACATCTTGCGGTCAAGTCAGGAAGTGAAGGACGGAGTGGTCTTCCTCTTCGAACACAACCGTCGATAGGGCTAATAATTATTAGTTTGGGGTAGACAGTATCTATCTTAGGTCGGCAACGCAGCCAGCCGAGGTCATTTCGACACAGAGTCATTAAGACTTGATAGTGTACCTTCGGGGCAATAAGTTTAATATGCACGTGGAAGCTTATATGTTGCGAACGCCCAGTTAATAAACTTGGTGGTGTATCTAGGTGTCGCGCGGTTTAGACTCTATACGGAACCGCCGAACGGGGGACAAATTGAGAAGTGCATGAGTCATGTATATTATGTACAGGCTGGAGGCAGTGCTCGGGAGCGCGCTGCATCAGAAGCTTCGCTAATATAGGTGCGATGACTGGTTTCTCGGGCCAAGAAAGCGGGACCTACCCGGGGATCACAACATGTGGAAGTGCTTCCAGTCTAGGGTACGACATATCGCAAAACCTGTAAAGTCGATCCATCCGAAGTGCACCTTGAATTGAGTTGTCCACCCACCCGGGGCAGTAAGTGTCTCAAATAAGCCAGTCCACGAAATTGTATAGCAGTAGCGCCGCTATTTGGGTCTCCATAACTGTTATTTCCTGGCGCCTGGAGCAAGCCCTCTGCAGGTTCACGAAAATATCACAGTAGCCCTTTAGAAACCTTTGTCTGTCTTGAAAGAAGAACTTCCTAGGCGAATGCACAGCGGCCGGGTTATCGTAAGTGCGTTTCCTAGTTAATGGTAGCGCTCTAAGTAGGCTCTTCTTTGATCAGACCTGGTCGCCTCCATTAGCGTCCCGATGGTTAATGGAGGATGGTTACACATGAGGCCACGTCGGGGCGTTGTTGCGTCGAGCCTCTCAGGGGCGGACTAATAACATAGGGTTTATTAGGCCGCATTAGTCGTCTTCTTATCTAATTGCAACCACAAGACGTATTGCGTCAATGTTTGGCGTAATGCGGAGGCGAACGCACAGCGTTTCTTCATCAAGTGCAGGACCTCTATCCCCTCTACTGGGGCACCCTAATAACTACACTTGGACGCGGGGGTCTTTACAAATATGAGAGGTTGGCTCTGGCATTACTGGATATACGTGCTTTCTCAGAGCCCATAGCAGTATTCGGATAGGCGCGCCTGAGCTTGTCTCACTAAGGTGCGTTCGTTATGCTTCAGCCTGGGGGCCGACTTCCTTGTTCGCGCATCCGTATCCAGAGAGGTGAGGTTTACGGCGCACTATGCGCCGTGTAGCTGACCTATGTCGATATGAACGAGTTAATTCCAAATACAGCATCCCTCCTGTTTTGAGCGCTTCTATGCGAGGGGCCTTATACGACCGGTGGGGTCCCACTTATACTGGTGCCTAGTTAGTGCGGATGGACCCTAAGCAAACCAAACCATTTGGGTCGTGCCGGGATGTTGCTTTTATACGGCGGCACAAAGCCTGTACTATTTGTAACCTCAGCACAGCTGAGATCTCACGAGGGAAATAATAATTTACCTCCGGACAACTGAGATTTTGTCCTTCGTGAAACAGTGCTCGAACACCAGTACTAGCCATCAGACGTCCGTCTACCCGGCGTGCCTGCCTTAATGTCAACTTCAGACCGAGTTACAACGTTATAATTGCCACTGCTCCACCAGAATTAGATCTCAGTTGAGTAATCCGTCATGAAGTATAGAGTTTCCCTACAAAACAGTAGTTTACAGTTATCGTTGATACACCCTAGTATGCCGGGTATTACTTGAGGGCTTGTAGATACTGGGTAGTGGTGAGTCCTACCCTATCCGTGCATTCAAAAAGGGTAAACGACCCCAGGTTATCAGGCGCGGCAAATACGGTACCCTTTCATGCGCGAATAGAGCGAGTATTAGTATTCATGGGGCCTCGGAAGTGGCTAAGTTAAAGATGTGGCTGACCCGACTTTATCGGCGTAGGGCAATAAATCGGTTTAGCTTCCAGAGCGAGCCCAGCAAGATCCACCTGGCGACGTTCTGTCACAAGTCGTGATATACAGCGCAAGGATGTTGTCTCCGCCTCGGCGGGAGACCCACGCGGAGATACGAAGGAGATTCTTTTCCCAATGTTGTCCGATACAGGCTGGTCTGTGGCTCACATAGCGAGTTTCCCAGTGTTCCATTTTCAGGAAAAAGTACTCCCATCCATTCCAGCAGACTGCCGTTACGGTAGGTATCTGTCGCGCGAAGGACCTAATATCAAACTCGAGACAATTAGTATACAGCAAGATGTGAAATCCTGGGGTATACAGAGCATGCTCGAAGGTCAAGCTAACTTAATTCTCCCTTCTACAGGAAAAACCTGTCATTACCGGATCGACAATTGGTAACTGGTTATATCCGAGGTTCCTTCTCAGGGAGTCCTCTGAAGCTGGATCGCGCCCATTCGGAATAAGACCTAAATACACTCCTTCACGGGTCACGATCCTTTCCCCACTCGCTCATCATAGTCACGGTAACCGTGCGCTTCTCGGTTGGCCAGACGGGCGAAGCAATGTTAGGAAGCGTCGTCCACTACAGTGGACGCCGTTGACCCTAGTTGTGACATAGACCCCGCACTTTCAGCTTACGAAAGTTGGATTAGAAACTCTTAAGTAAGGTTACGGCCGCCTCGTGTGGGATCTGTGTCATGCCCTATAATAGCTTGCAGAACGGGACTCATTAACGGCGGGACTTATCGTGATATTTCCCATTACTCCTACATGGGTCCATTAAATTCGGCTGAAGATCGAAATCGTAATGCCTGTTTAGGCGCTCGCTGGGTTGCTGTCTAATAAAACCGCCTACTATATAGGCTATTCGGGTGTACCCCAAGGGGTTCCACAATGAAACACCGCCGTCCAATAAGACTTGATATAGAAAGAAACCGAGGTTCTCCTTCGGCGGAAGTGTCGTACCCCAAGGCCTAGGAGATACCGTCGGCCATAGTTCTGATCGAGGTCAGGCGGACTTCTAGCTTATGATACACTCAACACGGTTTACTCATTTCCCGAGGAGTATTTACTGAAGAACGCCGCTTTGTGTCCCCTATCAATACTAATGATGGGAGCGAGTAGCTTATTGTAGATGATTCAGACGCCCAGAAGACTATAACGGATGTGTCGTAAGGACGTACAGGTCAAGTTTAGAGAGCGTTAGCGGACTGACCGCAGTACATAGTACTTAGACATAATTGGGCACCGTGCATACACTCACATTACCAGTCACCGACCACACCATTAATAGGTTATTGGAATCATCCACCCGGGACGTTTGGCTAGTGCAATCACATGTGCATATAGGTATGCGGTAGAACGCCAGGGACTTTAGTGTTTAGTGGTGTCCATAACTAGCTGTATCCGCTAGCAGTGCCGACAGGCGCAACAATTTGGCGGTTCGGCGGTACTGTCCCGCAGGATACCCCTACCGCGAAACCCCCGGCTCCCTACCGTGTATTTCATTATGAGATTAGTGGCGCAGTAAGGGACAACGGCAGTTGTGACGTTTAAAGCATCGGGATGAGGGGGAGGCGCGTTTTTCTGGAGATAGGTCAGTTTGCAGACGGTAGATTGGAGAATTACTTGTGAAGGTGTGAGTCGCTTAGAACCACATTCCACGTAACAATCTACCCTGTAGCCCGGGTCAATCGTCCAGCCTTGAGAGCACGAACTCTCTGAGCGGGGGACACGATCTCGACGGGCTACAAATAAGTCATTCGGGACGCTAGACTCGATAATGTGTGGCTTAGAACCCTTGAAACACAGACAACGGAGCCAATTGGGGACATCCACGGTGCAACATGGTTTGGCCGAGCCACTTTGTTCGTTCGGACTCCGGCTCGGCATATCCCACGGAGACCCGGGACTGTGTACGCCGAGGGATGGATAGCGCATCAAAGACTGAACCATTTCGCCTTGTCGTTGGCCCTAATCAAGATCCGTGAGAATATTCATAGTCCTCATTAATGCGCCACTCCATGAATATTCTATGCCTGATGTGTGAGGACCACACGGACTATAGCATGGGGTCGCCGTTTTCTTTTTAGTGAACCGTACCCGCGAGTGCACTAGGGTTGTCGGTGTGGTAGCAGACACGCGCCAGTAAGCAACCTAACCCCCGTACTTCGTTATTTCTGTCTAACGACACCTAGGTTTGTAACCTAGCATGCGAGACGTTTGGGATCTTGTAGGGGGTTCGAGCAGCTACCGCCAACTGGCAGTGACTGGCGCCTCGGATTCAGTGTGCTATATTCGAGTACTAGGCTAGTTCCGCAATAGGGTAGCCCTTTAAAGGTTAGCTTCAACAAGACCCTATAGCGCAACGCTGTTTGTAAACCGGATCATTGGGGCTATAAAGTAATTCACTCACCATAAACTCACTCGAGAGGACATGGTATGAACGAAAAGGGCCCACAGTTATCCTTGATCCGGGTAAAGTCGCTTGAGGTAGAGTGGTGCGACTCTTGCTAAATTTCGACTTGTATCCGCCAACATTGCAGATGTCATGACAATCGGCCGCTGCGCCGTCTTAACGATTAAATCACGTTAGTTACTAGTAGATGACAATACGCACCGTAGAATTGGTGGAAAAATCGCTCTAGGCAACCAAGTGCTGAACCGAAGAGCAGGCCGGGAAAACGGCAAGACGATTGGGTAGCCAGTAATCGGGGACTCCTTATAAACAAACTTGGATATGACATGCACGAGGTCTATATGGATGCATTTTGGTATATTCCGAGCTAAAGTGCGAGACGAAAGTCCCCAAACCAAAGGTCCGCATCTCAAATGCGACGTGACTCGCATTGGCACGAATGTCATCAAGCGGCATAGCAGGATTAGTTCAGTATCACGTCGGGCAACTAACATTTCTGAGGCGTATCAAGCGCATTTAAAACTGAACTAAAAAGCGTGGTACTACCCAGCACAGGCGTTGCGCGTCTTAGCCCTACCCTGACCGACGTTTGGATTTAAGTAAGGCCCTGGCGCCAGGATTCATATGAGTTGTCGTTCTAGTGTCTATCAGCCTCTCCCGCTTGCCGTCCGATAGCGTTGCTAATTCGTACCGTCGGTCTGAGGTCGTGTCAACACTCGGTTGCGGAGCAGCGACTCTGAGAAATAAGCACCCAAATCTCTGACGGCACTCTGGGCAATCTTGCGGATCCTTAGGGGTGCCGTGAATTTATCCAGACATTCAGTCTCGCGAATCATTATATTACCGTGAATGGCTACGCCAGGGATTCCCCTCCCATAACATGACGAGATCTATCTGGTGAGTGGGGTAGCAAGCTACTCATCGTGACGTTGACCTTCGGCGATCACCAGCGCTTCGGTACGTCTAAATAATCCAAAGGGGTGAATCATCTTTCCTCAAACACGTGTGCCCTCGCCAACGTGACTCAATTATCTGGGCGTGCGCTATAATCGGAACATAGTCCCACCAGGCCGAAATTTCCGCCCGGGTATAATAAATGGGCCCGTGTGGTAAGTCGTTACAAAATAGGCCATATCTTTAGGACCATCTCACTTTCCAAACCCCGAACAGATCATTTGAGGGTACAGTTGTGCAACCCCCCTACAAAGTCCCAGGACGATGTCTCATAATATAACTTCGAAGAACACTTACGAGAACTACTATCCTAATGGGTCGGAAAGCGGTAAGAGCGACTCGGCACATGAAGGTATTACGTCCTAAATGTAGGTGATACAGGGTGCACTTGAGGTTCAAACAGAGTTTGGGTAGACCCATGCGGATGCAGTGGGTATAGGTTTCACTGACTGATCGCATCAGACCCAGTCTGGCAAAAAAAATACTTTGCTTTAAGTCATCAATCATAGGAACCCCGATCAAGTAAATTTCCAGGGTTGCGAGACCCAACCTGGACTGACGTAAGGTCTCGCCGTGACTACGTGCGGCCTCCCAATAGATACTGAGTCATTCTTCTAACCCTCTCGGTACTTTGCTCAGCGACTCTGAGGTATGTGATGGCACCTATTGGGGCGAGTTAGTTACTGCGTACACGTATCGACATTTTGCATGATGCAACAACCACTAGTTCGTAGTGGGTCCTAAGCACGAAAAGATTATATCCGAGCCATCGAGGTCCCGGAGAACGGGAAGTTCTTCCCCTAAGATAACCCCGCAGAGGATTCTCTTGGCTCCATTTGGGGGGACACGATTCAGCTTCCCGGGGAACTTGGTTACAACAATTGGCACCTTCAGGTACAGTCCCCCAGGGGGGTAGAGGTTATCCTTCCGGAGAAACGCAACAACGGAAACGGTAGATACTCAACGGGGAAGGCTATAGCCGGCTGGCTGACGCGCGCACTTAGACCTTTAGCCTGTGCTCCTGCTGAGGGATTTTGGGGCGGCTCGTGCTCCTTGCAATCCCGGATACCTCCGCGTTCCAATGCTATCCGTCGGACCGGGTTTCGGGAGAGTTAATGTCTTTTCGGACTTCCCCATGCCGCATGCGGACAAGTGACATTGTGAGGGCGGAATTCGATGGGCATCATTCCATCAAGCGAACCGTCTTGTAGGAGATAGGCCGACAGCCAGAGAGATGAAAAGCGGTTCGTGGGTGAAGGTGTTCGCACCCCCTGTGGATTCAATGCGAGGTAGCTACATAGTATGGTACTAGGGTCATTAAGGAGATGCCGATAGATAACAAACCCCCCCAGACAACTGCCGCATAGCGAGTGATGATTCGGCACCCGGGGCTATGGTTCGACTTGCCCCCAGGATCAAGCACGAATACACAGACCGTAAGGGCTTTAGAAGAGGAGTACCGAGAGGGGGGGAGTAGTTTTTAGCTCGCTCAGAAATTCCCCTTTCCAGTTCCTTGATCGATCATTGCGTTGATCCGCTCTGCTAACGGGGAAACTCTTTACCATTTAAAGGTATTGATTGCACGTTTGACGGCTATGACTGCGGCTGTAAGGATATGCGTGTAACGTTCCTGATAGGCAAATGAACTTTTATAAGTAACAACTACAACAGGTTGCTACGAGGGACTGTAGCTCGAGTATAGTGTCGTTGTTGGCGCTCGTATCAGGCAGCGATGGCTTCACACACGTAAGAATCTACAGCATGGAACTCCTCACTTGAATGTTCTGGAAACTCTCTTTGTTCACGTTTTATGCGGGCACTCCTCATAGAGAAATCCTCTCGTAGCGTAGTGAGATGCGCAAATGCGAGGTCTGTCTGCAGGATTCAGAGAGTGGACAACCATTCGGAGAGGAGCGCCCCGCGACTAAAGTCCGTGCGCTTCCTCGGTGGGACTACGCCCGGTTAGTTATCCTCCCAGGCGGATAAGTTCTGAACGCGATAGGAGGGGCAGAAATGGCGATTCGGTATTCGCGCTTGCGGCAATTCACCCTCTGTGGGTCGCTCTCCCATAGAACCTTGCTCGACCGTGTAAAAAGCAAAGTTCCCCCGGTCTTATGTATGCGGCCGGGATAGTCGGTAGGGACAAACGATTGAGGGTAGCGGAGAACAGCGCATCGCCTCATTATAAGGAAAAAATACGTGGACGCGGGACAGATAAATTTAATGAACTAGAGGGCGAGATTCCTTACGCACAATTGATTGTTAGTAGCCAAGAGGGCCAAACTCGCTATTCGGTTTAAGTAAAGCATCTCCTAGTGACATCGGACAAACGGGGTATTAGCGCATTTGAACGTAGTCAGCTCGCACCCGCTGCGAAGCGGAACTAAGGCTAAACTTGGGGTTTCTACCAGAATCACGAACAGCCTAGGCTGGTTCGTTGGGCTTCATCTGCCCAACTCGTTTCACTCGTGTGTGTTTTCGAGGCGAGCCTGAGCGGAAATAGATCGTGTGACTGCTGCATCTAAACCAAAAGTTCTCTGGTAACCTCCAGGCCCCGCGTCCCCCATGCGGACTTAAGGAGTAAACGCGAAAACCAGGGTTGGCAAGGTAGACCATCTATAGCTGGTAGCCTGCGCCATAGCGTCCAATCCCTGAATCATTCAGCATAACCGTAGGACGCTGCCTAAATGAAATGGAGTAGCCCAGATCGGAGCAAAATGACCACGACTCCCAACTTTATGCCTTATTATATGATGAAGTATCTCTTTAGAAGCAGCTCAGGGAATCGACGGATGTCATGAGCAAGGCGGCCTGATCACGCTTCTACGTGATTGGAACCTCATGTGATCCTGCAAGCCGACCGATCAGTGTGACTACTGAATTAGGAGCTAGATTCGTTTGAGTCGAATATGTTATGCGCAAAGCACTTGCGTGATCAAGCAAAGCAATTCTGCGTGTTTTAAAACCCGTTATCGTTCCAATCTTGGCGGTCTCCCCCGTTACGAAACAGAGGAGGGCATTCGATTCTTCGAAACGCGAGTGGCTTAGTACCAAATATCGGTTCTCATGCTACTTCTTTAGTCCGTCAGCCCTACAGTCCCTAGAGCTCCTGGGATCCCATAGTCTAATTCAAAGACTCGACTCGAGCCAGAGGGGCTTCTGATAAAATTTCTATATGGCTTAATGAATATGAGATTGATAAACGCTTAATCTCAGCCTGCCTACATAGCACGCAGGAGCTCGATTAAGTATAGTCTTTAATAAGCAAAGATGGAAAGATGACGACGTATCTGAATGAATCTATCCACATTGGGTACCTAAATCACCGTATTATAAGGAGGGGAGCGCGTTAACTCGTATACAGGCTGGTAAGGTTGTGAGACCAGGTCTCCTCACACGAGGTGCCGTCGCATAAGGTCTAGAGACGATCTATGCTGAGGACAACAATAGCCGCGACTGTCTCACCATCAGCGTTGTCATGACCTCCAGAAGGGTGTGCGAATTTTAAGGACCTTCGCTGTTCTAGATTTACCTACGTAATGCAGATAATCCTGATGGGCCCTCGGCAACGTGCAGGAGGCCGGAAATGATAGGTCAGAACTCCGCAGATTTTAGCACGGACCGCCATGAGCCTGATAGCCAATCTCGCAGGACTATCCCAACGCAGGCTGTGGGCGTGACCTTATGCATACCGTAGGCACGAAGGGAAATAAGATATTGACTAGACAGCCGCTGTCGCCTGCATGCACTCGGGTAGTCCGCCTGGCACACTGTGAAATGAATTGTAAAAATGAGAATACAGGTATTTGCGATGAGATAAATAGTGTCTAACAAAAAGTGACTACTTGACTCACGCGGTGGTCACTTAAGAGAGCTCTCATCATCTTTCGCGAACAATTGACCATGCGATCATATCTCCGCCATCCCGAACGGCGACAAACTCGCAGTAGCTGAACCTTTAAATTGTCGCGTAACATACTGATACCCAATAACTCGCCCCTAGGGCTTAGAAAAGTCTCCACATCAACTGCCTAGAACGGCTAACACTATTGCTGAATAGACAGATTAGCGTGTAGCGCAGAGATTTGGCGCTTGATATGCTCTCATTCCCGCGGCATGAATCCCATCGGTCATCCGGCTTGTACAATAATAGGACGCAGCACGCACGCTACTGGCCATCATGCGTCCATGCAAATTGCTCGTCAGGGTGTCATGGGTACATTTTACATACTATCATGGAGAGTTCTACCCTTGGGCATTAGGAATTAGGCATCCAGAGTAGTTAACTGTAGGCTGTTATCAACCAATCCTTTATTAGATAGATAACTGTGAGGGACAGGTAGATAACACATTTGTCGTGCAGTAGCCCTTCAGCACAGCGGTCAAGCGCAAGAGGTTTTAGTTGGGAATGAGGTTACGGGCATGCCTCTCAGGAGTGAGGGATCCATCTAACGTTGGTGGTACTACGATCCGTTAAGCATACATCCACCTCTCTATGCGGTCAGAACGTCCCGCTAAGAATGGACTATTCAATAACGAAGTCGTTACCGGTGAGAAGGGCACGGCTCCGAAGTGTGGAAGCAGTACTGCAGTGGGAGAACGAGTGAGCAGATACAAGGTTTCGAGAAACTTCAGGCAGAGAAATTAATCAGGCCTGTAGCTATTATATCACTTACAATTTCTAATTAGACTTCACCCATGACGTATGTCCATGAGCTTGGAGCGATTTTCAGCGGTCCCTTCATGTCGAGCTCCCGAGACACTTGTGGATAAATACCTCGACCCATCAACACTCCAGGAACCTAAGGCTAACTGCGCCATAAGTCAGGGATAACTCCAGAAGTAGCTAGGGTCCCCCACGTTCCGGGGGTTCACGATACCAGCATCTGCGTCCAGCTAAATAAATAATCGTCAACCAAAAGGTTCCTTCCTTTCCTGTGGCTGCTACCGGAGCTGTCTCGCGAGTCGGTCTGCGGAGCTTGGATGTCCATAATTTCAGACGCAAATTATGAAATTGTACGCTATCCATAAAGTGAATTTGGTGTTGCCTGAAGAGGCGGGGTTGACAGGGTAAAACGTACTGTGATGGTTAATTCACTGATTTGCCATACTATTGTCAAACCACGGAGCGCTCTGAATAGAAGGTAATACAAGAAATGTGTCACTCAGTTTTCCGTCCCCTTGTTACGCGGCCAAAACTGGGAGAGTAGTCTTATCTCAGGATCGAATCATCAACCTTCAGCTAATAATGACTTGCAGTCTATTAGAGTTCCACCCTTCACCCGTGGTTGAGTCAAATGTAGTTTGGAGTGATATGCTCTACGGACGCTCACGATCACGTTAGTGATTGTGCCGTTCGCCCTATGCCCTACACTCAACCACGGGGGAACTACCAGTATGTAAGTTGGCGCTAACCGGTTTGAGACCCAGGGACCGATTGTACCGCCTAACTAGCCGTTAAATCAGAGATCTCTAGCACAAAGGGCGTAGCTCTGGTACGGAATGGACTATGCTTGAAACAAGCAAACCAGAAGTAGATGACAGAAAATGCAGCAGTGAGGCCTAAGAGGTCAAAAGCTCTACCGAAAAGACATCCAGCGGAGAGGATAGCCTCTCTGTCGGGGGGTTTTACTGATTTCATCTAATCTGAGGTCTGTCAAGCCTAACAAAGGCGGTAATTCAGCATTTAACGCATGACATCATACTGCCCCCGCACTGGAAAAGCTCATCTGTGTAACCTATGGCATCCTTTAACAAGACGCGATCTGCTCATCCGCAATTTAATTCGCCCCACTGGTTAGACTCTTGACTTGAAGTTAGGAGAATCAGTTAGAGCCCTATTCCCAGTACGCCTAATAACGTTTGAGCTAGACCGGACTGGCAGGAACGACTTACCCGCCTAATAAAGTCTTCTAGACCGCGCTTAATACGTGACCTGTTCCATGACTGTGCCATGCCTAAGATGGTCGTAAAAAGAACAGGCGATCGCGACCCCCGTTCTGTTTTTAGAAGCAGTTACAAGCCGAGGCCTGATACACGCAGTACACTCCCCCAATTACCGAGTTACTCACGCACTCGAGTAGACCCCGGTCCGTTGCATCATCTTATCTCGGACGAGCTATACCAACAACAAATTCTTTTTTCGGAATTATTCCTACCTTCATGGACAGATTCTCAGATCTCCCTCCCGTTCGGAACCCTTCTGTCGCTGTACGATGTATATGATGGCAGGGCTAGGAGAACGGTTAATGCATAGGAGCTGCATTACACACAACACTCCCAATACTGCGCCTCCCTGAAAGTCTATAATGGCAGTGCCCAGCTGTAAACCAGTGTTTCCTAAAGCTTTACCGAGCCCAAGCCGAATGTCTTTCCTCTCGGTTCTAGTCCCTGAGAACGATCCAATACATCGTCTAGAGAACCGACATGTACTGCTTGTCTCTAGAATCTGGAAGTTATCTCAGTGTTACATGCGCTCCATATGACTAATCTGGTACTTAACCGGTTATGACTCGTGTCGTCAAACGTCAGTTGCACACGTTTGGTTAAATGCACCCCATTAAACGCATGCAGTGCGTACTGATCGTCGAGAACAACGCCGTTCAATCTCCATATTGATGCAGAGTATAGCGTACAATAGCATCTGTGCGGTCTGCGCCAAGGCACTGCAGACTGTTAGTTGGAGGTAGCTGTAAAAGAGTAATTAGATATTAAGACTAAATCATTAGCTACACATTATGTCCGCTTCGGCCCGTTAAAAAAGTATAGAGATCCGTCAGAATTGATAATCTACGCCACGACAGTGAGGTTAGATATACGAGAAGTCGATGTAACTCCTGAATTGTCTCATTTCGGCACGATCGCCTAATGAGATTTACCTTTATATTACCGAGGGCCCTAATATATCAGTAGCCTGAGTGTCACCTCTGATAGGAACTATCATATATTCACTGTGTGATCAAGCTTGCCATATTTAAACTAATACAGGCGCACACATGTCGTAGAAATAAGGGTCTCAGTATAGGTACCTTGTGTTGCGCGTACAGGGAATGACACGAAAACTGGCATTCGCTCGAAGTACAGATATTGCAGTAACTACAACCTGGACAAGGATCGACCTATGATAAAACACCACGTGCCAGTTACCTGAAAAACGCATGAGAAGAACCGTACTCTTAAAGCTACGGTAATGTAACAACGGATCGTGACACTGGGGAATTAAGCACCGGAGTCACATCTCTTTGGTGATTTGCCAGTCCTACGTATGCTCAAAAATTTCACGAATAGATATATGGGGGGCGCCCACGTCTAATAGGCAGCCCAGTCGCCCCCATAAAGCGAAAGGACATGATGTCCTTTACACACTTCGCATGAAAGGACGCCACGGATGATGACTCAATGGTTCTGAGCCTCACGCCCAGGAGCCGCTGCCTTGGAACAGGTGTGCAGTAGGGTCTATTACTTGATTCCCTCAAGCCGCGACCATGACTTGCGTACCGTAGTAATTCTCTTTGGCGCGACGTTTCAGACATCGAATGTATTTGTTATTTGGCGTCCTATTCGGATACTATCGTTACTGGGCCGATACCAACACGAGCATGCTCCCCATGTACATCCGAGCATTTGTCTTGTGAAGTGGCGAGCAAAACGTACACGGCTAATTCTTGCGGAGACAACGCCGATTCACGCTATCGACTAAAACTATCGCCGTATTCCGCGTTTGGAGAAACGCGGAGTTACCGAGAATGTTTTATCCAATCCCTGCTATAGGGCTCAGGACATACTCGAAACTTACGTAAGCTGAGTTTATATTCCAGTCACGATTCGTTATCCCCTACATCGTCGAATGCACTGAACGCATGAGTATGGTCTTCAGTCGTGCTCTCTAAAAACATAATGCTGTACACCGTCGCTGATCTCAGCACAATACTGTGATCTTTAAACTAGCGATTCGACCGACGGCATACTTTACCCCAGGTGGCATTACCTTCACTGGTCTCTATTCGGCCAGCATAAGGGAAAATTTATGAGGGTCGCAATCTTGTCCTTGGGTGCGTTCCTTTTAAGTACTTGTCTAATTAGGGATATCCAGAACCAACGAAGCATCATTCCTGGTTTGTAAGGCCGGCCTGAACAGCAACGTAAAGGAATATGGCATGATATGCTTTCTGAGACAAATGCAATTAAGATGAGAAGTAAAGGTAACTGAAAGCAACATAATTGCAACTGTGCTTGGATTCTGAAAGAGGTAATGTGCTACACTCCCCTGAATAAAAGTAATGTCACCCCGTTCTACAAAGAGGGTACCTATCGATCAGGACTGGGGCCTTCAGCTGCCTATCCGCTGGAGGTTTTTTGGATTGGTGGTAACGAGGTCACCCAGGTTCGAGTTCTGGTCCTTGCCCATTTTGGAAACTAGTGCGACGGCACTCACATAGCTTAGGTTTGACCATATCGGGTCGGTGAACTCGGTCTTTCACGAGTGGCAGTGTTGAAACAGGCCGCCGTTTCGCGGCTCTGGTTGGGATTAGGGACACCTTCGGGTCCCTAAATTCCCGCGTGTATCCGTTCCACGGTCGCCAAAGAGGCCTTTAGAAGACCCTTAAATCTACCTGGCTCCAATTTTTCGTATATAACTGTGACTTACTTAGTACTAACAGTCCCGCAGGGTCCCCAGTAGGGCTAGGGTATGTGAAAGCAGAAATGAGGCGGTAAAATTATTCTGGTTGCAAGACACAAGACCCGTGCCACAGAGGGCCCGGTAATTCAAGTGGCTTTTCCCTAGTGCACGGACAGACCATAACGCACAATATGCACTAAACACACGAGGCTGCATCCGACTGACAAGCAAATCTGATAGGCTAATCTGACACTTGCCTGCTGGCGGCTAGCATTAAGTCGTGAAGAACCGAGTCGGTAATCGGCACAACTCCTGACGAGAGGCCTCGCCTAGTATTTGGCGGTCTAACAGACTGACTAGGTTGACACCTTAGCCACTGTCCTTGCACGAGCGGCATGGGGCTGGTATTGAACACCACTGCTGTGGTTGCAAATCATTATAATGCCGACCGTTCGAGACGAATGCTCAAAATGGTAATGGAACCACTCTGTTGTTAAACATGATTTGAGTTAGGGCAAGCAGCGCCAGTTACATGCACCATACGCGGGGCGATCAACGATGCTATCGTGGTAAGACCTTTGCCTCCTCTAATGAGAGGATGGTCAAACCTAAGCCGGGGGCCTGCTCCAAAATTTCTATGGCCTAACAGGATGTGCGTCACTGGGCGCGGGATATGAGTTTAGATTTAGGATCAATTGGGCTACACGGGGCGCAAGATGATATGGGGGAGGAAGTGCACCTTGAGGCCTAGCATGGGGATGTCTGACTAATTGAAGTCGAAGTACCCACCGCTCTAGGCAGAGTGTTATATCCTTCGGGTTAACCCTTGAACGCAACGCTTAGCGCTATGGCTAATATTACTTATCCCTAAGAAGGTGTTGTGATGGTGGTTCACGTATCGCTGTAAAAAATTCCTTCGTCGCTACCATTACGAAGTCGACCTAGTCGTTCTATGGGCGGTCCGGTAACGATATAAGCATCCGGGCCCAACGCTAATAGAGCGTGGCGATGACACTGGTACTAGGGGAGGGACAAGTCACTTATGATCACAATAGGGCTTCATAAATCCACATTCTTACTTGCGCACGCCCTGCGGGAGTTGCAGATATGTACTAGATGGAGCTTGACTATTTGAGCCCATGGCGTGCCACTCAAACCAGCCTATCCCACTTGCAATAGCCGGCCGGGCGGCGAGGCATATGGGAATAATTTCATCATGCGCCAGAACGTGCACAGAGTCCTCGCAGTAGGTATCGATAGGGAACACCACTATGTTCCGTCTTGCACATTCCGGGAACGCCTTTGTCGCTTGGTTACATAGACCTAGAGTCGAGGGATCGCTCGAACCAAGGCTAATATGCGAGTGAGCGATCCGACTTTTCTACCCTGCACAGTAGCGACATAGCGATCTAGATTTTCAACAGAGTCTAGGCCGGAAGTAAAAAAGTGTAGGAAGAAATGACGTCTATAAGTGTTAACTCTCATACACTTACCCCGTAGGGCATCAATACGCGTGACTGCTTTGACTTAAGGGTAAAGTATCCCAGAGATTTCCTTAGTACTCCTCTGGCAGTTATACGCGGAGATCCGTAACTCTAAACAGATCCCTACGAGTACCCTATGAACTGTTCGTCTCTACACCATTCCCAACCAGGGTATTTCCCGTAGAGATGTCGCGTCCAGTACAACAAACTCCGTCGCGCACCCAAGCGCAACCGCCTGTCGTCCATGTGTTTTGGGACGCCGATCCCGAAATATCCTCCATAACGGTGGGCCTCTTGACGTCCCCGGGAGACATGATGAATGCAGAACCGTGCGTATCCTTAATGGAAACGTTTCACATGTCGGGACCGAATAGAAATGCGTATCTCGGATGTGAAGTGCGGTGACAGACACGAGACTATGTATCTTCCCACGCGTCCGCAAGGTTCACCGGAGGTTACAGGATACTGGACATAATAAAGTCAGACCCTCAGGCACCATCCGGAAATGGCAGAACGTTTTGACGTGAGTCTTGATGGTTATCCTTGACAGAAAGATCTATCGAGTGAGCAAATCGGCTAGCATCGCCTTCCATCACTTGTTTCCATTGTGTTTGCATTAGGTAGAATTGGCCATGCTCCTAACAGTTGGGAATGGTGAGGGTGGCAAGTCAAACGCACGCTTAGTATCCGTAAAGAAAAGAGATGGTTAGTGACGGCGGGAGACTTCTGTACTTTACCGTTGACATCGACCTTTGTTGATGCGCATCCACAAAGGTACGAACTTTAAACTTTAACACCTAATGCGTCCGAGGTAGCTGTGCGTCACACTTGTGGGAGGAGCGGGTCAGTCGATAAACAGTGCCGAAAATCGGCTGACTAGTCCTTCTGGTCGGGTCCCACTCACTGTTCGGAACGTGGAGGTGGATCGAGTTAGCATACGGTATTAGCGGGCAGACATAGTCCTGTTATTGACCGGGGGTGTGCCCTGCGTACGCACGGCGCGGGAAGAAAACGTGGCCGCCTTTGCAGCGGATCCCCAGGTCAAGTGCGGATGTGGGCCAAAGGACCAGTTCAGGAATGTGCTTGGTCACAGTCAGCGCGTTCCCCGGGATAGCTATCCTCTGATTTTCATTAGCCCCCTTGAAGACTTAGGTACACGTTTGGTTGAGATAGGTAGGGCTCCCTCGGTAAAGACAAGACTGTCGTGAGCCAATGTGTATAAGACTCCGCTCTAGCGCGTATTTACGGGAGCTTTCGTCGGATGTGGTATTGCTAGCCTAAGGTGATCGCGTGCATACAGGATAGAGCTACCCAGGAGATCTACCAGCGTCACAGTGGATTAGCAGACATGCCTCCGCCCATCACTTTGCATTGGAGTAGTAATCGTACCCTTCTATGGACCCACTAGCAACCGTGCCGCTTTTAGCGATAAACCCCCATCAATTGCCCATTATACTGGTTTGTTCCTTGCAGGTGTTGGTAGCATTGCTAAGGGAGTGTAAGTATCTTCTCGGTGTCATGAATCCACCTAGTCTTGGGGTGTGGTGGCTTTGAGGGTTTCCGAGATACTAGGTGATCTTGAGATTCATATAGAGTATGATCACTACGAAGATCGCCAGATGCAAGTTTACCTGCGGCTGTTTGACCCTTGCGTCGCTGAGGCGGACTGGGACTGCAATCATATGTAATTTAGGTTGTCTTGTTGCCGGCCAGACATCACCGTGCATAGCGTCACTGAGGGCCTACGCTGAACGTCGGGAGACCTAAGTCTGCTCGGCGCATCAGCATGATACAATAATTAAGAGCCATATAGACCAAATCAACAGAATGAGTTGATGACAGGAAGTCTGTATTAACGTGCATTAAAAAGCGCGTAAATGCTCACCAGATGATGTACCCTCGCAGTTCGCGGATAACTTACTCGTAGACTGGCAGAAATGATTCTACGCTGTAACACACGTTTCAAGTCTAGGAGTGTCAGCATAACACGGGGAAAATGGCACCAGTTTCATACTTCAACGGGCCATCTAGTCCCCTCAAGTCTCGCTGGGTATTTGAGACCATTATCCCACAGTGCTCCCCACCCCCTAACGACTAAAAAGCTGGTGATACCCCCCTAAATAGGTGAAGAGACGGTCCCTCTGAAACCTGGTACGGGTAATTTCAGCGCAGTAAGTTGTTCTACCGAGTTGCACGTCTGTAGGTGCGGACGGCTTTTTATTGCGATCAGGAGGATAGTTAGCTAACGGCTGAGCCTCGGAAACCGACGAGAACTTTCAAGTACTCAAGAGGTGCCCAATAGTGCCAGTTGTACAATTTTCTAGGACCGATGACGAATATCCACCAACGATTCCTTGTGAATCCGCCGCCTTAGTATTTAGCACGGCAGAGTCCCGCCAGTTTCGGCGTGTCCCGACCTCGGGGGCGCTGCGCGCCGCTGAGGGAGAACCGTTGAGTAATCTTGAAAGACATACATAGTACAGAGAAGATACCAAGGCTCCACTAGTTAGCTTGCATTATAATTCTGTAGAACCTCCCCACGTTTTAAATGAGGTATGCCCGTGTCGTTACAAACCCTTCACGGCACAGGCGGCGTCCTAGGAAATAAACGGAGCGGATTGACCTACGGCTCAGACGGAAAACGGTTACGAGTTTACCAGTACCGCCATTGGTGATTGGCCGCTGTGAGAAATGTATAGCTCCTACCGCCGCGTCTCTTTATCCTCAACTGTCATGCCGTTGATTCGATATCAGACTCTCATAACACAACGTCCCGGGTCGGTGTTCGCAAGAAACTGGCATTGACGGGAGGAAATAGGCTCTTGCAGTTAGAAGCTGGCGTGCTAGTTAGTGTGGAATACCTATCAGTTAACATGGTTAAGGTCGCAAAGCCAATCTTAAGAGCATGTATCGCGTTTTATCGTGATAACAACACCCAGCTGCACCGGTATACCGATAAGTTAAGAGTAGGCGATGGGGCCAACCCCAACCACTTCGATCTGATTAATCTAACCTTATTGAAGCGAAGTGGATTAGACGTCAGGCTCCCGGACGGTGTGGGTTGCTGGCCTGACAAGAGTTGACACACCGTTCTATGCTTTCTAGCTAATGGACCGATTGTCTATCACAATCCGTACATAGCCCAGATTGGACTGGTCCGTACCCTCGGCCTGTAAACAATGAGGCTAGTGCGGACAAAGACTACATCCCCTATACATTGAAGTCATTAGAGAGTGTTGCGCCAGCGGGGACCTACACTGGTGTCAGACACTCGCGCCGAAACAAAACTATATTGGTATATTAGCGGTGCCGAGTGGCTCGGCGAGAGGTATGATATCCCGGTGGATGATAGGTAAGCATCGACGACATGTGCCAGAGTACGGGATTTGTCTGCCGGACCGCTGAGCCACGGAGACATGAAAATTACCGACCGCCATGGTTACAGGGCAAAAAGGGAACTCCCGGGCCGATCTGTATGAAATCAATCTCATGTGCGCCCCACTATACGCTGTGATAAATTCAAAAACACCAACACTTCTAGGTCACTTGACTAATAAAGCTGCGGACGGGATCTAGGCATCGCACAGGCGGATGCCATTGTGATATCAATTAATCGGTCAAATTGCGCGCTCGTGAGAACGTAGACAACAAGTGTATCGTCAGTAGCAAGACGCATTCACACGTGTAAAGCTAGGTCTTTATGTGTATTAGTCAGCGCTTGCAGTTCCTAGGTGAGAGACACGGTGAAGCGTGTCGGCTTCCGACTTACTAAGAGCGATCCCTTAGCTATGGAAGGGCGCTTATCAGAACATCGGACACCCTCATTAATTAGACGTAGATTAGAAAGAATATCTCCCCTACTGCAGTCGCACCCTTTTTTGAGGAAGGTCAGCATTGAAAGTGCTACGTAAAACTAATACGCTAACAACAGTTGATTTCATTCTGCAAATTTGCGCGCCGCCGCGACACCACAAATACTATATAGCGAGGATATTCCGTGTATTCACGGCTCTAGAGGTCCCCAACAGTTGCGCGCTCCGTCCTTTTTAAACGGAAGAAGCTATATTATCACATGATCTATGTACAACTCACGGTCACTAGTCTGTAGTAGGGTAACACACGCCACTAAGTAGTTGGGGAGACCAATCGGCAGATACGAAGTTGTAGGTTTCAAAGGATGTGTATACAACCCTATAGTTAAATTGAAGAAGGATAATGCACGTGACGATCCTATAGGGGTGACTGAACCCAAAAAGCCCTGTATCTGGCCCCTACAACATATGAACAGCCGATTAGTAAAGCCCGCTACTACAGTAGAGCATGAGTTAGTTGAGTCAAAGTTGGAATTTGTCAAGTTGTACCAGAATGCATCCCCGAAAGACCGAGATCGCCCATAGGTTGGAAGTTCCTTCCACCTATTTAGTCGTTGATAAAAAGGCAGCAATTTGAGGGGAGGACTCAACTATGTGACAGTACTAGGATTAAGGACGTCATAGTTGGGGGCAATCTCACCTATACAGAGATGTTCAAGAGGAGCTGTGGGTCATGCAAGCGCCAGAATCACAGCTTTTGTCAAATGGTGAGAAACTTTTATAAACGGCACAGATTGTCCAACTAGTGTCGGGTGGCATAGATGTCCGTAAAAAAAGGTGATCTAATCTCCAGCGAGTCGAGGTATGCTAAATACGGGCACCTGCTGGTACCCGTAGAAGGATCACATGGTAGTGTATCGGCAAGCCCCCCTGTTGCTACTAAGTTAAGGAACCGCGACAGTAGCGTGTAACGGTCTCCGTACCGTATATCGAGGTACCAATATTGACGCTAGAAGTTTATGGGCTTCGAGCTGTGCAGGGAGTCATAGGTTGAATACCCAGTGATACCATACTCCCGATAGGATACACTCGTTATTTCGCAAGAGCTATCCAACACCACCCCGGGGATGTACTAGTCTCGGGGGCTCCTTAGGGATCCCCCGAGACTCCATACTCCTAAGCACTAGCGACTATACGGTGCAGTGACTGAGGCCTTTTGTGTAAATTCGTAAGTCAAGAGGCCTGCGTTATGAGTTAGTTCCTCTGGTGACCGGTGACCCTCACATTTGATCGTTAGAGGCTCGGGCCAGGCTGTCTGATGGACCTCCTCACAGAGGAACCTCGCACGTGAAGGGCGTCTGGGTGACCTGTTGTTTGAGTACTCGTGCACCTCAACCGTTCGAAATGCAATACTTCACAACCAATGTTGGAACTGGAATACAGTAAGACTTAACCGTTCTACAGGAACCTTTCGACAACCAAGCGTAGTGACGAAATTCCTATGCTGTTTTAATGAGATCGGTCGGTCCCGTTTTACTTGTCCCGCCGACTACATATTTGGAGGTGAGCGAAATCATTGGAGCCATGAGGGATTGCTAGATATGATCCTTATTTATTTATGTGTGCTGCTGACTCAGGAGGGGGGCGATGGGGGATGCAATTGCCTAGCACTACATCACTCGTTGCACCGGGGAGCTCATAGGGGCGCTCAGAGTGTTATATCCGATACGGGCCGATCGCGACAACTTAAGCCCATAACCTCGGGAAGAACGGGAGCTCAGCATAGTGAAACTCAGCGGACACATCTGATCGCGTATCAACTTTCTCTATTGGCTGACCCAAATTCTTACAATCACGTCTCTTCGGGGCGTAATGCGAGGCGGGGCAGCCGTCGACTTCCGCCGAGGAATCCTACCTATCAAGACCAGTAAAAATTGTCCCGTCTCATCCCCGGCTGTGGCAAGACATACACACCGTATGATGTCCATGTACCTCTTGGCATTGGACCCACTCGTACTACATGGGCTGGCATCAGATATGTTGGGGTCGAAAACAATTTCATAATGCCACGCCCTCCCCGGCCCTCCTAACTTTGGTGCCCCGAGGCTGAAATTGTTATCCGGGCTGCATGTGGGTATAAAAAATTAGTATGGCACAAGGTGGGATTGAATTTTTGCGTGGCTATGGCGTTCTGCGAGCCACTCTGTACAGGAGAATCCTCCGGAGGCCTGTGAACGTCCAGCCAGGAATCTGCGCGACCAAACGTGTGTGAGAGTTACTGATAATTCACTTTGGGATCCTTCGCAGAGTCCCGTAGGTTCCGTCCGGACAAGTTTCGTTCTGTTGTCAGCACCCTCTTTCAGAAGTGCAGGTAGGGCCACTTGATAAATTGTTTTATGTCCGCACGTAAGCCGAGATAGTGCTTGAGGCCAGTGGTGATAACGTCTCAACGCATCGTCAAGCATAAGTGACCGTATTTGGTGGTTTTTAATTTTACAGCTGCACTCACGGAAATACCGAATATGACATAATAATACACATTTCTGCATGATCAGGTCGGGCTAGGTAATGATCCACTCCTCCCGCAAGACTTTGATGTAGCGGAATGCTGGCAGCGAGGCTGTTTCTAAAGGAACTCAACACGCAGACGAGTCAACGTAGCTTTCAGCCAGGTGCGAATCATCAATTAATTGAGGCTAAGCCAGTTGAAGGTACGCCGCGTGGAGACTCTCTTATGTATCTTCTTGAAGGGGAAACGCATCGAGCATTATTTAACTCCACCGGCTCCGTGTACCCAATGCGTACGCAATATTCTTAGTCTGAATGCTTCAGCAAGGATGGTAAGGGGATCATAGTCATCGGATGAGGAGCTTATAAACATCGGTAAGATTTCGGTCTGTTCGCGCAAATAAGTGTGTAGGTCGGGACGAGTAGACTATTAATTTCGTATACCCACGGCTAGCACGGATTGATTCCTCCACAGAGATAAGCCGTAACCGGTAAGTCGGGGTAGGAAAAGCTAATAAAGGGTTGAACTAGCAGCGTAAGCACGTACTGTTGTCTGATCCAATTTCAAATCATATTGTCCTTTCACGACTTAGCGATGGTCGCTCAAAATAGTCCAAAGCAAATTCGGGCCCCGAGCAAAGCAGCCGAGCGCTGCTCTAGCATCACCGCCTGCCCATTTACATCCAGGGCAGGCTAATGCACTACGATATCGCGTTCTCTCGTTGCTGCCTGGCCTCCTGACGGAAGCTAACACACAACGGGATCCCGTGGAGATCCCGGCTTTGCGGCTATCCGCGCCAATATCGGCCCGACCTTCAGGCTCGGCGTCTGACAGACCTGTTCTACACCTGAAAACGGCTGCTTGCGTTGTGCCGAAACGTCGTGATAATTATTTTATTATGTTTTATTTTTATTATTTTATTATTTTCCTTCTACGTGACTTTACCGAAAGAAACCAAGAAGATGCTATTTCCCACTCAAATGGGCTCGGATCATCACTTACTTCCTAATAACAGTCCTGAGCCAGTGGTGAAACTCCACGTACCTATGGCAGGGGCGAGTCAGGGGTGAGCTGGGGTGCGAGTGTCTCCACAGGGCAACCACTGCGGTATTCGAGTTTATCGACCCCAGAGGATTGAGGGCCTGAGCCCCAGTCGTGGGTTTGAACTCGCGACCTTAACGACGAGCAGCGACCACTGCAGGACCCACGGCTGCGACGCCCGGCCACACGGAGTGTGAAACTCGCGCGGCAAACACTCGTCACGTTCGTGGCGACCGCTCTGGGCGCCACGCACCGCCTCTACTTTCATCGATGAGGTGGCTTGAACACTCTATTGGCGCGCCGAAGGAGATGCTGGCGATGGGAAAACATCGTCGGGCAGACGCTCTAATCGTGGAAGATATGTGCGCTGCCGGTCTTCACCCCGGATGCGCCTGATCTCGCTCAGCAGCACGCGGTGACCCCAATTGTTCCCCCACGCGCACGAGACATCGAAACGTGGCACCCCACCGTCTTGTGGCTTCCAGCCCCATCTAATCACATAACCACCTACTCACGTACGAACGTTGAACTTCTTTCGCGCACCGTACGTAGACAACCGTGAACATCGGAGGTGCAGCGAATCAAATGCTTCCAGATTCCACTCACTCAATTACCTACCTACCCACCCACCCACTTACCCACTCAGTCACTCACTCACTCACTTATCTGCTCAATCATCCATTCACTCCTCCCATGCTTAATCACTCACTCATCTGTTCCACTCATTCAGTCACTCACTACCCACCCATTCACTTACATACTGACTCACTCGCTCGAGCACTCGCAGTGTCGAGTCCGTCTGGGTGCAAACTCGTTTCTGGCCCCTGTCTGGCAACTGTTGCTGTCAGTCATTTCCGCAGCAGACTCTGGACGGAAATATTCCGTGAAGCTTCTCAAGCCTTTGTGCTGTTAGAATGGCACACAAAGGCTCGCACTAAAGCAAGCTTTTAATGTGAATTTAAATCCGCGTCCCGATAAATTATCTCCAATGCCCGCTTATTCTGTGAATGTCTCAATTATCGCGCGCACATATGAAGTGAAAAGTGAGCAGGTGAGCAGAGTGACCCAAAGAATTAAGAGGCGTCCATAAATGACGTCACGCGATTTTGGACGATTTTGACCCCCCCCCCTCGTCACACGGCGTCACAAAAAGTCAGACCCCCCCTCAAATATGACGTCACAAAGCTCTGCCCCCCCCCCCCAAAATAAAACATGCTTCAAATCGCCTTAAACTATTGTCATTATAGTGCGTATTTAATGTGCACTGCACTGATGTTGTAGGAGAAAACATTTATTAAAAAGTCGATTTAATTAAGTAGCACGTGTTGTCTATATTTATTTAAAGTTGCGCATTTTGATGCGACGTCACACTTCTCAACCCCCCCCCCCTCGTCACACATCGTCACAAATGTCTGACCCCCCCTCCTAGGTCCATGACGTCATTTATGGACAGCCCTAAAGCAGTTACCTTGCCAACGGTGCACAAAGCACAAACTCGTCACGTGCGTCAATCAGTAAGCATTGCCTTCAGACAGACAACCCCTCCACGGTGCTGCGTGTGGGACTGACGTTTTGGGCAAAGCACATTTCTTCTGCTCTGGAGTGCCCGTTTTGTCAGCTCTGACTAGTGCAGGGGTCGCAACCTACGGCTCCGGAGCCGCATGCGGCTCTTTACGGGCTGCTTCTTGACGATATGTACGTATGTACAGTATGTACTCAGATGCATTGCGGCTCTTGAAATACTGAATTTGTACCGAATTGGAAAGAAATGGCTCTTCTTGTTATTTTGGTTGCCGACCCTGGACTAGAGAGAGGGCCAATGCCCAAAGCGTAATAATTATTAATCATGCAAATAGTCATTATAATTATTACATGATTATGTTGTCACCTGGCTCGGCGAGACGAGCGTGCGATTATAGTCACTCTAATTGTATCATTACAATTAGAGTTGTACAACTAGCGGAATTGTCATGTTAAAATAAGGGATCTCGCCCTGAGTGGTGACGCCGAAGCCGGTGAATGGCAGCGGCGGTTTGAACGGCGCCTCCTGCGCGCTCTCTCGCCCCTCCCCTTCTCCACGCTCTCGTGCCTCGCCGCACGGTCACGGTTCCTATGATCTGCACTGTTTCATTGCTTTCGTGGCTTTATTTTGGTGATTTTGAAAAGTTTTTCCGGTTTGGCCATGTTTGTTTGTTGTAGTGCAGAGTTAGACTGATGCCTTAATCTAAGTTGTCTTGTGGTTGTTGTTGTTGTTGTTTGACTTGCATCCCACTGGGATTTTTGCACACAGCGTTGGTGTACGGTGCTTTTCTGCAATATTTTGCTGTCTTTTCTTGGATTTTCTGTTTGCACATAGTCACTTTAAGATGTTTTCTTGTTCATGTTTTTGTTTTTTTGCTTGTTGCGGTTGCAACCGATTCAAGAGCCGAATGGCTCACGGGGCTATACCTAATAAATGAAACTTGAAAATGAAACTTGAAACGAAGGGATCGCGTGAAAGAATCTCTCGCGGCCGCGACGGGGTGGGGGGGGGGGCGAGGATCACGCTCAAGATCCAAGAGCGAGCCGGCCTGCGTGCGTCCGCCGGAATTGTGGTTCAAAATACAAATATGCGCAATATCCTCCAAAACACTCAGAGCCGGGCGAGCTTTGCAAACAACCGGTAATCAGCTTAGCGAAGCCGTGCCGCTCTACGCGAAGGTTCCCCCCGGTAAGTAAATCGAAAGGCAAGGGCACTCTATACCATCGCTGTGACTTCGAACGCTAATCTGCTTTATGGGTATTTATTTTCAGCCACGCACAAATAAACCGAAAATCAAGTGGCCCCCGGAGACACTAGAAGAGTTTCCGGGAGGAGGAAGCAGATTATTGCGTAAATCCCACGTGGCGCACCAGAGTGCTGGGTGGTCACTGGTTAAAAGTAAAAGTCCGCACAGAAACACGAGACGGTGAACAGCTCAGAGGTCTTCATCGCAAGGCCCGTAGGGGGCCACTGGCCGCCCCTCGTGGCCCCTGACGTGTGGCCCCACGACAATACACAAATGATGAAAACACCCCCATCATCATCATCGTGCTCCTGTCAACCCCCCAATGATTTCAAATTTGTGGGGGCCCTCGCACTGATGATGTCTTATCGGCGAAAGTGCCCCCCCGCCCCCCCCCCCCCCCCTCTGAAAATCAGTGAAGAACTTTTGGCTTAGAGCGTGACTTTGAAAGCTGTGACAAATTCCCCACCCACCCTGAGCTGGAAATGGTCGACAGTCACCTGCACCAATTCACCGCCGCCCCCCCCCCCCTTCCCGAGCCTGCACTCCCTCACCTCGCCCCCCAGCCCCAACCCCGCTCCCTGCTACTGGCACGAGTTGATGAATGGTCACCATGTGGCGTTGCAAGTCGTCCTTCTCGTATGCATTGCCGTGCAAGCTTCCGTGAAACAATCACAAAGAACGTACTGTCAAAATAATTCACGGCTGTTTGTCAATCCACTGCTGGATGAAGGACTCCATGTGCCATGTTGATCGTGGGGGTTGTTTGACCATACTTCACCATTTTGGCTAGTGCAGGGGGGGGGGGGAAGGGGTGGGGGTGTTGGTGTAGGGGGTGGGAGGGAGTTCAGGACTGATTAATTCGATGTTACTCGCCTCTTCATATTGGCCGTAACTGGGAATAAAACTCAGATCATCGAGTACAGAGCGCAGTGAGCTAACCACTGCACCACCGCTCCACTGCGCTGAACCAATCTCTTCTTGCGCACACAATTTGGGAGAATCAATGCATTGTTACAGCGCCGGTCAATAACCACCATTATTACAATTGATGGTTTGTTATCCGCAGCCACTGAACTAAGGCGCAAACCCTGGATTGCAAATGACGTGAATATAAACATAATGTGTGTGTCTGACTCCAGCCCTCGTTTATCTTCATGACTATTGAGGTGACAGCGCAATGAACACGATGCCGAACAAGTAGACAAAGGTGTCTGTCGGATGGCAACGTTTACACCAAGGTTGTTCTGGTTTCTGTCTCACGAGCAGATGCCCCACGCGCACACACACACACCGATGAGTGGAAGCATCATGAAGGAGAGCTTTGCAGCGCCATGGAAACTGCTAAAAATACAAAGAGAGGAAATAATAACACAGCCTGGGCACCACGTGAGCTATGCAGCATACAGTTGGTCTGCAAACCAAGTAGACCATTGCTGCTGTAAGCAGGTGACCTTATCCACCCAGCAAGACCAGGAAAACCCTGGACCAGCAGAAAATTCAAGTTAATCCATCCATCCGTCACGTGTGAATCTGTCATTTGAAATATGGCGAAAATTGCACAAGCTTTTTCGTAATTTTTACTTCGGCTTGTTACTCATGTATGTCATACATGAACTGAAGATTTCATTGGAAAGAAGTGTCTCCAATTATGAGCTTATTTTAAATAAATAAAAACCTCGATATATATCTTTTCTGAAAACAAACCCACACACTTTGTCTGGCAATGTAACTGCCAGCAAGAAAATAGATTGTCACTCTACATTAGACAGAAACAATGACGGTCAAAGTCAGAAAATACTCTTGCAAAGTTATCGAAAGTAATGAGTTTCATTTGTATGTGCCGATACATCCAGAAATACATTACATTCGTTAGCTAAAACGTCTGGTATTGCTGACCCCCAAACTTTTTGGGGGAGATTTTTTTTGAAACTTCATTTCAATTTAGTGCACTATTTATAGGGCCTAAACGTGGTAGAGCGCGTTTGCAAAAACTGCAAGCAAGCCGCCTAACCGCCAATCCAGCCCCACAACACACCAATTTCATCTCCCGACGGACTTTAAAAGCGACACGTTGCCACGCCGTGGCCTCCTGTTCAAACATGGGCTTCTGTTGCTCAGTCGCAATCTCGGGCGATGTCAAATATATTGTGACTGCAAGTCGTCGTCTAATTATATTTTTCCCGGTAACAAGCGCATCGGTGGAGAAAGGTGAAAAAAAGGAAAAGAAAAATCCATAATAGAGTTTTTTTGGGTTAGATCGCGTAAATAAATAAATGTGTCGTTAAAACCCGCCACCACCCGACACAGCCAACGAGTAAGGGTTGTCACGTAAACAGAACTTGCCAATTCGTCACTAGTACAGCACACCGGTGTGTTGGAGACCAAAGCCACAACATTTACAATCTGAGCACGACGTTTCGCCAGTAATTATAACCAGCTTCATCAGGCGACAGCAAGATTTGTGGAGAAGTCCACCTGTTCCGTTCCTTACATAGAGCGTAGATGTGGTGACCACGCAGCTGTACTCTTGCGCCACGTGAGTGGGGGGGGGATTACTGAGGCAGCGCTAGAGGAGCCTCCTCAAAAAAATGTACTTGGCCTACTCTTCCACACTGGCCATACGTCTTAGAAGAGGTGGATTTGCCCACACCTTTACCCCCAACCGCACGCAACCCGCCAATCGACAGCGGTGAACCCATTTGTACCGCTGGGTGGACGGTGGCAGGGGAGTGATTTAATAAATTTGCAGCGTCTGTTTCAACTGCCGCGCCGAGCGACTGATGCAGCGACCAGTGGATTGCAAGTCCAGCGTGCGCACCGTGACAGCATGGCTGCATCCCTTCCATGCAGGATTTAACACGCAAAACTACAGAAATTGCGTTGCATCGTAAGCAGAATATTGGTCGACTTATAGAAGCTAGCCTTGCGTAAGACGCAAGGAATTCATGTTGGACTTCTATATACTTTACTTGAGTAAAAACACGATTAGTAGTGACCGTACGAAGTAGCAACTTGCATTAAAAATTGAAATTATTTAAAATTACGGTTCACGCACTTTTTGTGCAAGATTGCAATTTGTTTAAAAAAAAAATCAATGCACTCTCTGGAGGAAGAGGCATTAATCTCGTGAACGGCTCTGCACATTCACGCAAACAAAATTGGGAGCAACAGCTTTAAACTTCAGAGAACAAGACACTGTACCCCCCAAAAAAGTCGACAATTTGCAAGACCTGCACTATTGTGACGTTTCATTACGATGTGCCAATCACGTTGTGGAAAGAGGGCATTTATTTTAATGGGTGCAAACAGATCTACCCAATGACCAAATCACCCGAAATGCCCCCCCAGACCTTGCCAGATCTCGAAAGTTAAGCAGGATGAGCCCGGACAGTGCTTGTGCGTGTGGCCAGTAAGCACGTCGGGATGTTATAGGCGTGTGTGGGAGCTACGTGGCGGACAGCAGAAATCAGCGCAGTGGAATCCTATGTTTTCTTGGTTCTTTCGGTAAAGTCACGTAGAAGGGAAGTAGTAAAATAATAAAAATAAAACATAATAAAATAATTCTCACGACGTTTCGGCCACAACGCAAGCAGCCGTCCTCAGGTGAAGACCAGGTCTGTCTGCGTGACTTTACCGAAAAAACCAAGAAGATGAATCCCTGCAGTCACGAAAGCTTTAAATCGAAATTGAATCCTATGTTGTACTGTACTTCTGTGATCCCACGTCTACGCTTCCAACTACCCCAATGCGGTGGTCATGTATGGTCAAACAACCCAATGACCTCTGTTTTATGCCTGGTGGTCACCCATCTAAACACCACCCAGCCTCAATCATGTCCGGCTTCCAAGTTGTAATGAGATCTGACACATTCTGGATGATCTGGTCATAGGCCCTATGTAACCAATGCATGATTTGAACTTTGGTTTGTTCGCTACAGTGCAAATAAAATTACAAGCACTGCACATCCAATAGCAATGATGCAATCACTGTAGCAAAAAAAATAAGTTAATTAGAATTGAAGGGACAATGCAATCTCAATTGACTCCAACCCTGGCCTTTATAGCAAACAGTTAGGAGAGCAGATAATTTAATCGTCTGCGCTGCAGCGGAGTTTATTAGAAAACCAAACTCCCAGTTGTGATATCAACTGGAGCGGAAGGTTACTCCTTCTCCTGAGCTGTCCTGCGGTCTAGAAATGCATCCCTCCAGCCATCCGTGCTGTCAACTCCCTTCCCTGTTCGCAATCAACTTCAAGACATTTTAACACGTAGACTTTCGCGACCAATATTATCCATAATAGAGGTTTTTTGAGTTTAATCGCGTAAATATAAATGCGTCGTTAAACACGCCACCACCCGACACAGCCAAATAGTGAGGTTTGTCACGTAAACAGAACGTGCAAATTCGTTACTAGCACAGCACACGAGTGTGTTGAAGAGTAAACCCACAACATTTACAATTCAAGTACGACGTTTTGCCAGTAATTGTAACAAGCATCATCAGGCTACAGCCAGGGTTGTGGAGAAATCCTCCTGTTTCGGTCTTAAATAGAGGGATACATGTGATGTTGGCACTTATGAACCAATCAGGCGCAAAGGCCAGAGTGGGGGAATTAATAAAAAAAAATGACAATGGATACCCATTACCGGTTGGGTTATTCATAGACATTTCTCTGCCATTTCAAGACATTTCTCTGCCTATGATTGCCTTCTGTAGATACAATACAACATAGTACGGTACACACTCTACATACCCCCGTGATGCACGGTTCTGAGATGATAGCATCTATACCCTCTCTAAACCCATATTGTGTTCCTTTTGTATTTTCATACGAATACGGTTCATTCATATGGAAATCCAAGGTCGACGAAGGTCATTATGAGTAACCACCTGGTATTGCTGTGCCACATGGTGGGACGCCAACAGTTGTGCAATGGATAAGAAGCTAACCCATGCTATGTGGATGTGTCACATCTACTGCTATTTTAGACCTTCCAACTGATTAGATGTTGCGAGTGCTATTGCTTACGTGCAACGTGCTGAACGCTTCAGCTTCTCCGCATGTCTGTGATCTTTTAAACTATTAAACGAAACCATTTTTAAGCTAAACTATTTTTTTTCTTTTACCAGGCAAAGGTCACTGAGCTAAAAAGCTACTTTTGTCAGGAGCGACCCGGCCACAAATGATAGCTCCACAAAGTGGCTTATCACGTGGAAATTTATAGCGGCCATATACTCTAAACGTGTCATGTCGGTTCTAAAAGTGGAAGGAAAACCCTGAGGACCTGAAGTAAAATCCACACGACCGCGGGGAGAGAGACACGCAAACTTCAAATATCGGGATCGCACCCACGACCTTCTGTATGCCAGGCAAGGTAGTTGACATCTTTGCCGCCGTGTTGAGGCCATGCTGGGAGCCGCGAAACAAAGAACTCTCCACCCAAACCATGCCCCTGGGTTGGCGGTTCCACGGACCTCGTCACGATGGGGACGATCGCGTTTGCCCGCGCGGTCCCAAACATTCCGAGGAACGCTCTGGCGGTGCACATCATCAATGACGTCACGGAGACACATCTCAAAGACTTTGGAACTCGCTGGCTGTGCACAGCAAAGAGTCTACGAGTGTCGCGATCCTAGAGACTGCTGTTGGGTTTTTTTTCAAATCCGAAACGGCTTATCCAGCACGATTTTTCTTTGATTGTGTGAAGGATTTTGTGGAACGTTTCATTGTTGTATCGCAGACAATGTCCTGTGGTATTGCTCATAAACAATTTTGCATCACCACCCGGACCAATGGATACCATGAACCACCCTCAACTGTGAGTCCAATGATGAACTAGTGGCAATGCGTTTTCCTCTTCAGGTCGCTGGTATTGATGGGGGTGGAGCGACAACTGTGGTTTGACATTGGTGGTTGAGCCAGATAATTGTGTCAGGAGATTGGTGAATCGCTGTGATGATGCCTCCTTCGTATTTGCGAATCGGGCATTGATCCTACGTTTGTATGTCCAAGGTCCGTTCTGGGCGATGATCACAGTCAAGCACTTGCTGGAGAGAAGCAATCCTTTGCTCAATACAACCGGTATTGATGGAGCAACCACACATTCTTCCAAAATATATATTTAAAAGTAAAAATTCCAGCTGACATTGAAACAACACATACTTCCTTTATACAGTATGCTCCCCTGTTTTATTCGAGTATGTCTCCACTGCCAAACTTGCGTATATTAGCGCCGTGTATATGCAGTGTATTGCCTTTTGCCACTCGCAGGGCACCGTGAAGAATTCCTTATATAGCGTTGCGGGAAATATTTTTGAAACTCCTCCAAAATTCCCAAGTCATGCGTGTGCGCACTCAAGTCTCGCGCAGCCGTGGGGTTGGTTTTGATTTGAAGTGAGCAAATGTGTTTATTAGCTTGCCTTGAGAGCACGAGGAACATGCACAATGCCTTCCTGCAGAGGTTCTCCTGAGACTTGGGTCAATCACCCCCCCCCCACCGCCGCCCACCTCCGACAAAAAACATTGTTTCCATATTACGCCAGGTGCCAAATTGTCCCCCTTTCTGTCGCCTACTGGCACCCAGAGCAGAGTCGCACAAGCCCAAACTCGCGATTGATCGGCCCTGATGGGTCTTTGATCGCATCCTCCTAACGAAGAAGAGGTCGAATGCCGCGGACAAGAGGCTGCCTGTCGGTTCATTCTTTTTGGTTGCTGATAAATTATTTGCGTTGTCACGGCGATGAATTTTGGTGAAGGTGGGGGGGGGGCCGTGTGGTTTTTAAATTGAGCTGAGACCACCAATTTTGGGTGTAAGGAGGACTATCGGGCTGTGTGTGCCACCAGTCGTTCCCTGGCACCTGCCGTTAGGCCTCGGGGAAATGAAGGACGAGCAAATGGCAAATGTCACGTTTCTTGGTTTCCGATGGGAGGAGAGAAAAATAAAAAAATAGAACTTACAAAGTGAAACAGACCTCACTATAGGGGCCAATGCATGGGGTTTGTTTGCATTTCTTTCCAAAAGCAATTTCCTTGAATTAGCTCCAGTACAGAGTAGACCGTAGGGGTGGAAAGTCGATACATCAATTAATCATCATCATCATCATCAGCCGTGATCTATTAACTGCTGGATGAAGTCCTTCCCAACCCACCGCCATCTCACGCGGTCCTGCAAACCCAGCGACGAATGTGTAGCACCTGCACACGGCTGTCCTACCGGGCTCATGTCGAGTATTCGTATCGTGGTGCGCGTATTGAGTCGGGCGGAAAAGAGAATTGAAAATTACCGATCCTCGTACACGTGACGCGTAACGTGTATGAGGATCAATGATTTCAATTAGCACACGTTGAGCGTAGAGGGTCCACGTGACCAATACAGCCACTAGAGTCACTAACATTCACCAGAATGCTTCAAATTAATTTTAATTGGATGGGTTAGTCATTCCACCTACATACATTTACGTAAGAGTACGCTTATTCAACAGAGCACCGCTTAGCCAGTGCGAAGGGTCTTGAGAGCCGTGTAGACCCGAGTCGCTGGGCCGGATAGGGGAGTACCCACACGGGCCAGGCACTCGGCGAGAGACGAGGCCAAATGCGTTTTCTTCACTAACCCACACTGACCAGCGTGGTGAAGTATGGTCAATCCCCCCCGCCGACGCAGCTAAACCACAGCCCCCCCCCCCCAATGCTCAGCAGCTCGGGACCCACAAGCCATTGCGTCATCGCTGTGATGGGCACGCGGCACGGAGGGAGAACGGTCCAGCTTGTACTCAACGAGCAGCTTCAGTCTTATAGCCATTTTAATGGGTACCTTTTAATTCGGCTTATTGCCATGACGACCGGTTGGCTCGGTTAATGGCTCTCCACTCCCGGGGCAGGCAACACGCGGCATCCTGTCAGTTCTAAGCTTTTTAAGCTTCTTTAATTGCACACTGTCAAAGCTTATGAAACTGCTGGGGTGGGTGGGGGAACTTCACACAGGCCGCCTCGATGTTTTGACCGACACAGCCCGCGAACCAGGGCCATCTCCCCACAGCGCACTTCAGCAGCTTTAATTTTGTAAAAAAAAAAAAGACGCAGGAAATAAGACAAATCGGTAAAATGTGACTTTTCGTCAACTGTCTAAAAAAAAAATAAATATACTTGGCTTGCCCGACCAAATGTACAGGGCCTCGACTTCATTCGATGTTGAAACGAAACCATGAAAAGGCAATGTAGCAACTCAAAGCATTTTTAAGGCATTTGGAAAACACACACACGCAAAGCGTCGTGTTTTGGAAAGAAAAAAAAACAAGTTGGTTGCTGAACAGAATTTGTATTTGAACAAACTTCAAGAAAAAAAAGTTTGTCTAAACGCTTGCAAATATTCGCCGGTGACGGCCGCGACTGCAAGTTGGATATCAAATGAACAATGTTTACCGCTTCGTTGAAAACGTCTAAATCTAATGCCAAAGACGAAAAAGGCCCCAGTATATTTTATTGCATCCCCCCCACCCACCCGAAACCACCACAGAAAACTTCACCGAAGCAAAGTAAATTCACAAAGGTTTTGCGTTCAATTATGGAGCAATTTAAAAAATTAGGCTGACAAAAAAGATACATATTCTACCACGGGGCAAAGTCTGCCAAAATATCTGTTTTGATTTAATTTTTGTGAGAGAACAGGAATTTAAATATTTAAACGGTTACCAGTTACATGGGATTCCATTTGTTCTGCAGGAATTTAACCATCACTTGGATTACACATTTATCGTGTTGGCAAAGAGCTCCTTTTACGACGAATTCAAAGACAGTTCCTATAGCATAATCTCATTTCATTACACTCCTTGTTGGGTTGCTCGGTCAATGGCCAGGGTCAACGGCGCGTGGTGTATTCCGCAAATATGCCCGACTGTGAGGGCGGGCACAAGCCGGCGTGAGTAGGTTAAACGTTGAGTTTTAGAAGGGCACCACGGGGTGACCAGCCCCTCCCACCCAGCCCCACCCCTCCCACCCCCCACCCAACCCCACCCTCCCCACCCAGCCCCTCCCTCCCCACCCAGGCCCTCCCTCCCCACCCTCCCCACCCTCCCCTCTCCACCCAGCCCCACCCCTCCCATTTTTGGATGCACGACGACGGACGGACACAATAATCCCCTGTGGCTGGTGGAACCAGGTGGTTCCTACCAGTATAAGGCTGTGCTCGCCATACTCCCAAGACAAGTCTCAAGCTGCAGTAAAGCCGTGTGGTTGACCTTCGACAGCCCGATACCTGCTCGCTGTACCTCAGAGGTCGCAACCGGGTACCCGATACCCGTACCCGATACCCGGCTACCCGTACCAGGCCGGTACGGGTACGGGTAGGCCGTGAGTCACGGTGAGTAACCGTTTGTCACTCATTTCGGGTAGGGTACGGGTACGGGTAGGGTACGGGTACCCGTACCTGGCCGGGTACGGGTACCCATTTGCGACTCTGGTGCGGCCGGTACGGGTACGGGTAAGGAATCAAAACCCGTTTGCGACCTCTGCTGTACCTGCAAACTTGGCAGCGAGCGCTCTGAACTAACAGCAGCCAGTTGTGCCAAACGGGCGCAAAAATAATTCCCATCGCCCATCGCTCTGCTATTGATTGTGTGTGTTGTTTTTGTTGTTGTTTATTGAACCACTTGTATATCCGGACGGTTACAGGTTGGGGAGTTCGCTTGGCAGGCAGGTGGACGGTCCGTGGGTTGTGTTCTCTGGGCTGCTGGTAGCTCTCCCTCTGGGGAGTGTTTGCGTATGGGAGGCGGGAGGGAATGTTCTGGTTAAGTAAGGACAGGGAAGTCGGGGGGGGGAGGATTAGAAGACTACGGTCTTAATAACTTTCCCCTCGTCCGCTCCCTTTGATTGTAGGCGGTCTATACCATCGATTTATTGAATGACGGTTGTCTGTCGCTTTGCCTTCAAGTCGAAAATCTAAAGCGGTACAAGGATGGGCACTGCAGCAAAAAATAAAAATCAGAAGAAAAAAATATTATTTTATTATTTCCTCTTTCAAGAATGCAAGATGGTTTATTGAGCCGGAGAGCATCAAGAGAACAGCTCGGTGAGCACCGCCTCACTGCATCTGCGAGTCACAAAGCAATAATGAGCGAATAACAGAGAGTGAGCGAAAGTGCATGTTTGGACAAGGTGAAGGGAGAGAGAGTGTTGGGATTGCTTGCCACTCATCATCCATGCATCGTGATGAACAGAAGGCAAATGCAAATAATACCGCAGCAATGAGACAGCACAAAAGTTAGGAAAAGAATAAGAAAGTAAGCACAAAAAGTAACAGATTCTAGATTTGAAGTTTTGTGACTGAAAGGGTCCATACTCTTTGGTTTTTCGGTAAAGTCACGGAAGCTTGTGTTGCCTCCGAAACGTCGTGATTTCATTTATTTTCTTTTTTGACCTACGTGACTTTAACGAAAAAACCAAAGAGTATGTATCCTTATTGATACCCAAAAAGAAATGTTTCATGACAAAAGCCGCAGGCATAATGTTGCACTTATAAAACCTTTCAAACAGTTTAACTTTACGGCTTATATACACTGGTAAATGTTGTAGACCTTAATTCAACCAAAAGCTAAATTTGTTATTACATTATTAGACGTACTTAAACGCGTGTTTTTTTTTATTGCAATCCAGGTTCTTGATTGGCATGTGTAGGTAAAGCACGCGTGTCGAGATTTTGTCACGAAATTGAACGTTTGTTTTTTGCAATATAAAGGTGTGCCTGAGCCTGTAGGCCTTTGCTTTAGCGGCGAATGCAAGCTCGCTCAAAGAAATGTCGTTGAAAAATACCGAATAGAGAATCTTCACTTGGACTGGACGAGGAGGAATCCGATAAGCTACACAGCTCTTTTTCACAGAAGCCCAGTATGGGCGGGTCAGCGAGTTACGACAACAAACAGCACACCACACGCGATAGGAGTGCAACATAGAGAAGAAGGTAATAAAGTAATTTCTCAAATATATGAAAGTCCGATTTATCGAGCTTGGGCAAGAACAACAGAGTCCCCAGAACACACCACGACAGCACCACACAGCAGTAGCCCCCTCAATAAAATGGCACATTAACATCGAACTATCGATGCACAGCTAAGGATCAAAGTTACACAAATGACATTTGCAAAGTTACGAATCACATTTGCAAAGTTCACCACGAGTACGGTGTGGTCAAAGCAGTGCTTGACACCTTGGCGTTAGAACTTGGTAACAGCTCCCGTTTTATTGCCAGCAGGGGGTAAAACATATTCTTAGAATGCAAACCTCGATGGAAGTGGTTTAACTTCACCGTCGTTTGTCCCGAGGTTGTTCGTGCGGACAAACAATGCAATGGCCAACAGCCACCGATGACTCAAGCTTCAACTGGTGCACTTACACTCGTAAGCTACCGCCAGCCAGCTCTTCATTTCAGCCGGAAGAGCATGGAACGCCGTTCCGGAAATTATTTTGGCACGCTACATCCATCTCGCATTTTTTTTTGTTTTACGGGTGAACTGTTGCACGGCTTTGGGTACTTAAAAATATAAAGACAAAGATCCCCCATATAGCCTTAACGACTGTTGGGGCAAGTGCTGTTAGCGAGCACCTATGAAGGCCAGAACGGAACACGAGGTGGTGGGTGGCCAGCATCACGCCGAGCCGCCTTTGTCTCCCCAGTGGCGATGTTTATACATCGCACCTGGTTACTCATTTGAGGTTCAGTCGACCTAGGGAGGCCCAGGAACCGTTCCGATAATCGTCACTGGTGTTGGCTGCGAGCGGGTCACCAGGTTCGTAGCGCAGCGCGCTAACTGCTCTCACACACACGCGCATGCACGTACGATAAATACACGCATGGGCTGCACACTTGCGTGCAGTCATATTCGTTGTCTTTAAACTTCCCGCCGAAGCCCAATCTACTGACACGTCAACACGGGAGTGGGCTGTGTTGAGATCCAATAATAATTGTATTTCTCATTTTACCGTCAATATTTTTTTAAAATAATCACATATAAGCAGGTAAACAACTTCGAAACGTCGTGATATATTCATTTTCCATCTACGTGACTTTACCGAAAGAACCAAAGAGTATGGGTAAACAACTTTTGAAAACAACTGAAACAAATAATGTCGCAGCGTGTTTACTTTATAATTGCACGTGACAGATTGAACTCATTTCTGAAGAGTAATGAAGAACCAGTCTGCGATTGCTTCTCAATCCATAGGGGTTTGTTTTTGTCTTACTCAATTTGTCAATCGTAGCTGTGTGAGAAACAGATAACCCGAATGGCTCTCACCAAATCACTATCCCGTGCGCAGTGACACTACACCGCACACACGCGCACACACTTGGGACATTGGGGGGCGATTGAAGATTAACAAAAGATTTGCTTTTTGTGTCAACGATACTCTCTCGACTTAGTTAACCACTTGATTGCAAACAGATCCACGCTTATATGTCTGTCTATAATTTTTTCTGGTTAGATTTTATGTCGCTATTTCATTATACCTGATGATGATTGCTTGTGTTGCAATCGAAACGTCGTATGCTATTATTTAATTTATTATTTTTTCTTTATACGTGACTTTACCGAAAGAACCAAAGAATAATTCCTGCAGTCACGAAAGCTCCAAAGTTAAGATTAGATCCACGGACTTACAATCTCAGGAGTTGTCTTCCGTCTCTTAAAAAGACGCGGAATGAAATTATAAATCGATGCCCCCCCCATCTAAACTGTGTCGACGAGCGTTGGCGATTCTCCAATTCTGTCAGTGACACTGTTCTCTTCCCGTCTGCTGACCGTCGGGACAAGGACCCAACTTGCCGGGTGCCTCAATCTCGACAATTTGTCAACAACAACAACTTGTCTGCTGCGAGAACCCGGCCTTGCAGAAAGTGCTAATTTCTCACTGGTGGCACGAGGTCCGCTCGCGTCTACCCACGTAAGCGAGTTTGAAGGCGCCCAACGCGCCTTTTTTTTGGGGGGGGGGGGTTAGATCACGTAAATATAAATGTGTCGTTAAACCCGCCACCAACCCGACACAGCCAATTAATGAGGTTTTTCACGTAAACAAAACATGCCAATTAGTTACTAGTTGAGCACTAACCGGTGTGTTGGAGAGTAAGCCCACAACATTTACAATTTGAGTAAGACGTTTCGCCGGTATTTACAACCAGCCTCATCAAGCGAATTGAAAATGTTGTGGATTTACTCTCCAACACACCGGTGTGCTGAACTAGTAACGAAGTGCCATGTTTTGTTTTCGTTACAAACCTTACCAAATGGCCCTGTCAGATGGTGGCGGGTTTGGCGACACGTTTATATTGGCTTGATCTAACCCCAAAAAAACCTCTATTATGGATAACATTGGTTGCGAAAGCCTACGTGTTAAACGCACCCAGACAATCCGCGCGAACGCATCTCGCCTGCCAGCAGTGATCACAAATGCCTTCCCAGCACCTTCCTCCTGCCGCTGCAAGCCACGATAATGGTGTCGGCGCTCCAATGATGCAGCAACACCATCAGCAGCTTCAATGCGGCTGCATTAGGAAGCGGGGTAAAGACGTTCACGAACCCGTGATTGGGAACAGTTAAAATTTCAGCTCTCGTTAGCGGAGCGGCACGAGGAGTGAGTGAGACCGAACAGCGAGAAACCAGGCGCGCAAAAACAACCCTCACGTACAAGGTTTACGACTACATGTACAACATACACACTGATCATCATCATCATCAATGATCAATCCACTGCTAGATGATGACCTCCCCAAACCGTCAACATCTCTCACGGTCCTGCAATGCAACAACACCATCTTGCTTCCGCTTAGGTGGATGATTGCAATCAGGTTACAATCATTAATGGAAACAACAACAACAAAAACGACGTGTGCGCAACCGGGAACACTTTGTCCCACCATTTCATTGCTCCGTTTCCACGTCGTCTGGAACGCGTTGCATTCTTGCCTTTGCACTTTTGTTCCCCATGCAAGACTACCCAGCTTTCATGATTAAAAGCAACTCTTAACATCACCGACCGATTTGGACGTCCGACTGTTTTGCGCGTAAAAAACAAAACAAATCGATTACAGCTGCACCCGTACGACTGTCTCGGACACCGTGGTATCCGTTCAATTATTTTGAGTTTAGAAATCGATAAAAGGCAAACAACAACAACTAAATCATCTTGAACAAAAGCAAAAGTGAGAATGTGTTAGTTGTTTAGTTCAATTGGTGGATTTCAGAAAAACCACCTCATTGAGAAGTCGACATGGAGATACAATATTTTTACACGTTCCAACTAAGGTTGCAAGCAGTTAATTAAAAGGGCTTTGTCCACCAGCCAGTTTGGCTGTAATGGGTTGGGAGCTCGATTACTCTTGTACAGATGATACAAAATCGCTCAACGTTCCGTGTAAAATTGTGTTGCTTTTAGGGACAGGCCATAGAGGAAAACGGTCCACGTTGATAAAAAAAGAAGTTGTAATTTGAAAAACCCAACGGCCGCTGGATAGCTAAGGCTTTTCCGCCAAGGCGGTGACATCACGCGTGATGCAAGTGCCGGATTAAGCTAGTGCGGGGCCTGTAGCATCACTGGCGGAGCCAGTGGGGGGGGAGGGGGGGTGGCACGTGCCCCCCCCCCCAATTATCCGATCGAAATTAGGGATTTCGATCGATCATTGGCGTTTATTAGTAATACATCGGCATTTTGCGACCCCCACTGCCACTGTGTAGCATATTATTATGTGCCAGGGACTCTTTGAGATGATAGGACAATAGTAACGGCAAAGCAGTTATAAGTGACTCACAGAATTGTGCGCAGTTGCGTCTACAGTTCACGACTTCCCTGAAGGCATTCGCCTTCAGCGAGCGCGATGCCGATCACACAACGCGGTTAGAATTGGACCCTCGATCGATGGCTGCGCCATCGCCGCACACGCGTTAAATAAAAAGCAAGGGACAAGTCCTTACTAACAACTACTATCATTTTACATTGCTAAATTGGTTGTCCCCCATACCTAAAAATCCTGGCTCCGCCATTGCGTAGCATGTGTTCTAAAGGAGCCCTAAATTAAAATAAAAAACACATAAATATTACAATACAAATGTTTTACTTGCATAGTAAAGTAATTGTATTTTTTCATTTGCTATGCAGCCAGATAATACGACAAATCACTAACCTTAAAGACCCAGTCGTTCATAAAAGTTGAAGGCAGTATAGTACTATAGTAATAGAACAAGTGCAGAATCACTGAACTGGAATTAAAAGCTTGAAAGCATTTAGCGCGGGGCCCTTGAAAGTGTGGGGCCCGTAGCATTTGTAGCTACTTTTGTTCCAGGATAATTATTCGGCAGTGACGTGATGCGTGTGCCAACTTTTCCCCGCAACCTCACGACGCGCGAGTTCGTCTCGCGACGTCACGCGGACATTCGCCGCGTGAGGCTCCGTTATCATCGCTCATTCAATACTTTCGGAGAAAAAAAAACTCATGTTTGAAGGTGCTATCGAAATCAATAGATTTTATTTATACATTTTTAATGATTTTTCCTGCTTTATTATTATTATTCTTTTTGTGACCTTAATGCGACCCCCAAGAAAACTGGAGATTACAATCATTCGGGGGGGGGGGAAAGGATACGTGCAAGACCCAGAACTATGTTCTCCCATTATACGCGTGTGAGTATTGTGTGAAATGTGGAATTGAGGCACTTAACTTTGGGCAGCATGTCACTACAATTATACTGATTGCAAAGTCCAGGTGCATGGGCAGTGTTGCAAATGCACTCAGCCCATTCCACGAATTAAATAAAAAAAACATTTTTTAAACCCCTTTGTCTATCCACTGCTGGATGAAGGCTCCCCCATGCTGTGTTGGTCATAGGGTTGATTGACCATACTTCACCATGCCGGTCAATGCGGGTTGATGAAGGGGAGCCAGGACCAGTTCAGGTCCTGGTCTATCCCCTCGCAACACTGATGTTAGCCTATGGCTGGATATCAAACACAGGACTTCATATTAAGATTGCATTGCGCTAAGTTAACTCTTTAAAGGCTCAGCATGAAAATCCCAAGATTAAAAATATCGACTTCAACGTTTACATGGGAGAGCGTTTAGGACTATTTATAGAGATGCCGAAATTAAAAAAGTCAACATTAGTGACAGATACACGCGTAACAAAGGGGCACGGATAACAAAAAGACTCACAAAATACATAAAAAGTTCACGAATCTAAGCCGATTGTAATTTTTTGGGCTGAGAAAAAGGCGTAAAATGACAGCAGGCAATTAAAAACACACGCTGGAGTTTAAGTAAATCGTTATCAGTCACTCCTGACTCAGATCCTCTCTCGATTGTTCATTTTGCCGGTATACTTTCATAAACGTGCCCCCCCCCTCCCCGCCACCTCTCCCATGTGTTTTAGTTTTTCGGGGTGATGTCCGACGTTCCACTGGGAGCTTCCTCTGGAACTCAAGGAGCTCCCAGGACGTGGAGCGAAACGTCGGACACTGCGTTGAACCGCACGCGGCACAGCTCGAAGAGACATCGCAGATCTGCAGACCACCGTGAATAACCTACAATGCGGTGTTCAAAAATTTTGAACTGTCACGCACACATTGTTGCTTTCAGTGGAGAAGGAAACGTAAGTGCAGTAAACGATGTATTCCACGGTCTGAAATGAAGCAGTGCCTAGCAAGCTGTAAAAAAAACACTAAAACACAAAAATAGTATAGGTTTCAAAGCTCAGCGAGCAATTACCGCGGTAGAAAAAAACACACACACATGAAATCGACATCAACAACTGAAAATATCGTAACCGCATCAGGCACATGAAGGCAACGGCAGTTTTTTCCACAGCAAAGGGGGTAAACAAACGGTACGAATGCAATGTTTTCTAACCATGAGGGTAACTTGTTTGACTGCCAAAGCGGAGTGCTTTAAACACACTGTGTGTGTGTGTGTGTGCGCGCGATGAGGCTTTGTTTGCCCACACTGTGGGCTCTGTCTAACGAGCAAACTCTGTGCACAGTTTCATTCCGGGCATTATGCACTTGTTCAGAAATTAATCTAATATCGTATAAAGTGTGTGTTTTCTTGCTTCGCGTGCCCGGTGAAATGGCCTGATCGCTAATCAACAAAATTTGGAGACATCTTTCAACAACAAAGTAATGAAGAGTGAATGTTACTCTAGTGAATAAGCATTTCCCTTCAGACAGCAGTGAGAAACTGTACATCGATCCCAGAATATGATTTGATAATTTCACAACCAACTTCCCCTCTTCGTAGCACAAGATGTGAGCACTCTGAAAATATGAAAATTGTGTGTAGGTGCCTTTAAAGTGTTCGCCTTACACGGTAAATAAAATAAAATAGGGTTTCTGTCACCAAAAGAGAGGCAACATGACTCTAGCCCTCCGTATGTTTCTGGACTTTAGAGAAACACGCGGAAGTGTCGCTGGATTTGAAGGTGGACTTTTTTACACGCTTGTGGAATAAACTTCTTACGTGTCAGCCAATCTCTCACTTGCCGTGCAAAACCAAACAGCAACGGATACGAAAATTAGGAAATGCATGCGATTGATTTGGCCAAGATGTACACGGCTTTTCACTGCAAAAAATATACAATTGGCAAATTGCACACTCACAGCCATTGCAGACCTGTCGCCTTACAAATCTCATCAGCTGACTCAATGTGTTTAGACATAATCTCTTTTGGGGAAAAAAATCTAAGCAGAAAAAGTTATGTTGGACTCCTCACCCAAGCACAAATTACTTCCCGCCTATTGCTCTATTGCAGTTTGCCCTTTGCCGCATTTGCATCGCTCCCTTATCTATTCAATCCGTCACTAAATTACCCACAGTCATTTGGGCACTGCATCTCCCTTATTTGCGGAAAATCGTGAACAATGTTCCAACCCTGGCTGGGATTCAACGTCTGCCCGCGCTTACACGAGCAGACGTTGCCTGCGACAGGAACAACATGTAGAAGCCAGCTGCGGCTCGAGATAACGCTCTTTGCTTGTCATCATTGCCTCCTGCCGCTGTAAATAAGACATTTGCAGGCCGCGGGGTTAATGAATATCGCTGCCGCACGATGGCGACGACACTGCAACAAAATTACAGAACTACTTCAAAGGGGAAGGCAGCAGCAGCATCATTACCCCCCCCCCCCCCCATTGCATTGTGGGAATGGTAATGGTGGTGGTGAGCGGGGGGAAAATTTTTAAGTAAATTAATTTTGACATCATCGTTGACACAGATCACAGATGTCAGAAGCGCATTACAGAGAACATTCATGGTCAAATTAGCGCGGTCGAGTGCGACGGTAAAAATGTTTTGTTTAAAACCACCAAACCCTCCTCCCCACCTTTGCCCTCCCCACAATGCAATCAGTAGAAAGCTCGTGGTGTCCGAGCCGCTGGGTTTGTTTGTTTTTCACGTGAAATGTGGGTCAGACGCTTTATGCTGAAGGGAGCGCGTGGGCCGTGGGGTGTATTGGGGGAATCATTTGGCAGGGCGTCAAAATTGCGGGCTCGCAAATGGCCACGCCGCAATTACCCGGCGATCTAACTCGACTCATCATCATTCTTATTCTTCATAGGGGCCGTCCATAAATGACGTCACGCGATTTTGGACGATTTTTGACCCCCCACCCCTTCGTCACGCGGCGTCACAAAAAGTCAGACCCCCCCCCTCTCAAATATGACGTCACAAAGCTCTGCCCCCCCCCCCAAATAAAACACGCTTCAAATCGCTGTAAACTATTGTCATTGTGGTGTGTATTTAATGTGGCGCTGCACTCTGATGTTGTAGGAGAAAACGTTTATTAAAAAGTCTATTCAATTAAGTAGAACGTGTTGTCTATATTTATTTAAAGTTGCGCATTTTGATGTGACGTCACATTTCTCAACCCCCCCCCCCCGTCACACATTGTCACAAATGTCTGACCACCCCCCCCTAGGTGCGTGACGTCATTTAGGGACAGCCCCATATCGCAGTTACGTTCGCCTATATTATCATATATGGCTCCGCTATTAGGCGGACACGTTTTTCTTGCTGTGTTTGTTTTTGTTAAACTGTGTTCAATGCAAGTAAGGTGATGCGAATGAGGGATTCACGAAGTGTCACCGCGGATATAATTCCGAGGCATGTCGGTGGGTGGATGGTGGGTGGGGTACAAAATCCCACTATCGAGTAGGAGCAGCAGATTGGCACGACAGCGTCTTTAAATGGGTGCAGCGATCTCAGTGATATGAAGTGGTATCGGCACAAGCCAGCGAGTTCTTAAACACGTAAGCTTGCGCCATTCGTAGCAATGTTATTAGCCGTGGTGTTTGCGCCATTCGCATGGCTGTAGTGCAATGCTATCACGAAGGCGCTGTCCTTTACACACGGGTGTGTGTGTGTGTATATATATTGCACGTAATGTCTGCCGCCAGTTGTGGGGGCATGTTGCGATGTGGTTTTCACCCAATTACTGTCAGCGGTCACGCAGGTACATTTTTCAACATTGGCAATGTAGGCTGTAATGTCGGGACGCGTGGCCTACTCCTTTTCGAATAATGTCACGGGATCTCGAGGTCCACTGAGAGAGAGAGGCAGACGGTGTTCTAGTCGTTCGGGTGACACGCCTGCAGTGTGGCGATATGTTAACTACCTCGCCTGGTATATAGGAGGTCGTGGGTTCGATCCCGACCCTGACGCCTGCTGCTGTATATTTGGAATTTGCCCGTTTCTCTCTCCGCATGGTCGCGTGGATTTTTCTCTCGGTCCTCCGCTTTTCCCCTTCACATTTGGAAACACGCGTTTAGAGTATTTGGCTGCGATACATTTCCACGTGATGAGCCACTTTGTTGAGCTATCATTCGTGGCAACGGTTAATTATCTAAAAAAGAGTGAAATAGCTCAGTGGACCTTACCTGGTAAAATAAAACAACAAATGTTAGTTAGCCGCACTCGGTTCCGGCGAGCCCCCCCATGGCCCTTTCCCATGACATTCATGATCCTCACTTTGCATCTCAAGACTTCTTCAGGAGGTTCCTGTCGTCAAGACTTTCACCGTCAGGGCCGAATGTTGCTGCTGTGTGCAATCCCCAGATTGAGCAATCTGCAGGTAATTTTTCATAATTGAGATGATTTTATGGCTGATACCTGGTACGATGTGGTGCATGGATGCTATGTTTTTTTATAGACCGTATACCAAATTTCTTTCGACCACTCAACGAGAGTAATTGTCACAATTCTATACGGAAAAAAAAGTTGTAACATCACGGTGAGTTATAGCACCATGCACTAGTGGCTGCAGTAGTGACTCGAATCCATGACAAACAACACATGTGAATCAAAACAACGTAATTCCTCCACAGGGGAATTTATGCATGTATCGTGAGCTTAAGATTGATATTTGTTCATTCACTGATGCTTGGTTCCACTCTCGATGAATATCACCAGACGAGTTGAACTTTTTTCTACATATAGGACCTATATATTTCACCTATAGTGATATCTGTAATCAGCCACCATACAAAAAATTAGTGCCAATCACTTTTTCGTAGGCTGCAATTTAGCTATGCGTATTAACTGGTTAAATTATGGAGTTATTAGGTTTAATATACCAGCTTCCCAGCTGCAATCAGAATTTCAAAAGAATCAACACGTCCGTCATGTGCTATGAAGCAGGTCTATTGCCTGAATCGTTGCCTATTATTTGAGATTATGTTGCTGCTATAAATGTCCAAATGATGGGACACTTTGTTGAGCTATCATATGTGACCAGGTCGCTTCTGAAAAATAAGTAAATACAATCTTAATTTGGAGCTTTCGTGACTGCAGGAATTATTCTTTGGTTCTTTCGGTAAAGTCACGTATAAAGATAAAATAATAAATTAAATAATAGCATACTACGACGTTTCGATTGCAACACAAGCAATCATCATCAGGTATAAAAGAAATAGCAACAAAAATCTAACCAGAAAAACTATAGACAGACATATAAGCAGACAGATATCACAAAGATACACACAGAGAGAGAGAACACGTATCGGCACAAATACCTCAGAGGGCTTTACCTGGTAGGATGGGGGTAGCTTCGTTGTATTGGTATGTGTTTGAGTGAATTGTTTCCCTTTCTTGTACGTTGCACTGGGCATCTGTCAAAAAGAGCTGTAAAGCTCATCGGATTCCTCCAGTATAAATACATATTTGTATTCTGATGTTTTTCTTTAAAGGCCATAACGTTATTCGTGAACCTGTTGATTCTTTTGCTTGTTAATTGTGCTTGTGCGCTAATGCCAACGCAGCATCGCCGACTCATTTGTTTACATCAGAATAGGTTGGGTGAAAATGTTGTATTGCTTGCGATTAACCCTCACAAGTACACCGCGTCCCCGTAATGACGGGTAACCCTGTAGCACAGCGGTCCATTTGAAACTGGCAACGGCTGGCATAATTGTGTCATCACCGTCACATCGCCGCAGAGGTCGGCAAAATGAGTTGCCGCAAATGAGTATTCAAATCGAGAGAAAGGGTCCCGAAAGCATACAACGTGGTGATCGATATCCCGTGGTAAATGTGGCTTTTATAGCGGTCGTAATGCAAACGACGGCGTAAGACGGCTCCATCTCTCGACCACACCGATCGTGGATTAAACTCGCCCGAAAGCTTAGAGTCCCCAAAGCCAAAAGGGCTTACGGCACGGATGTTTCTGGTTCCCATATCGCATTAAATATTCAAAACTCATAGCCACCAAAGACTGCGGAATTACAGCCATAGCCAATTGCTACGTCAGGCGTTGGTATTGTCAGTAGATTAGATGTCACAGTAAGTTCCGTGAGTAAGACCTAAATACATATCCCTGAAATTAAGTTGTTGAGCTGCAGGAGATTAAAACAAGCCTCGACACATCGAGGAATAAAGCCACACCATTGGCACAAAATGTGCTGTGTTTTGAAATGTGTGTCGTACAGTAACCATGTTATGTCGACATAGGACCTATATCTTAAAGAAGGGGGTCCTTGTCTGTAACATCTGGCATCTCGCCAGCATTGATTCAAGCGAGCCTGGCGCTGCTGATGAGGCACTGTGTGTCAAAACCGGTCCAAAGTTTTTGTTTGCGCCGAATCAACGCCGCTGAAATGACGGCAACCTCCTGTTCACAGGAGGGGCAGCACTTTCTCACCGACCCTCCGTTCGTCGTGTGTCGGTGAATTTGACGGGTTTTTTTCATTCTCGCAGCTGGAATTGAGGGAAATGAAGTGCAAAAATTTAAATATAACGTTTGGTTTGCGTGCGATCATTGGTAGCAGGGCTGGCTGCTCAGATTTGAATGCAGGATTTTAAAACGGTGCCAACTCAGCTCTGACCCACCTCTCAAAACAACAGCATTTTAAAACAAAGGTAGAAAAAAAACTCCACTTATTTTGGTTTACAACGGCTTTGTACGTAAAATAATATATTTTAAGTAAAGTAATATATTTTACGTACAACGTATAAAGAGCTCAATTATTTTAACAGCACGAGTATGACAGATTATATTAAAATAAAGTAAAATAATTGTACAGGCTATTATAAAACTACACGCATATTGCTTTCAGCCATTCAGAGTTGCGCAACAATAAATAATTTCAAAGGGTTTCAATTTATCACGTGTTTTATTACCTCTTAAATGAAAGAAACAGAGTTGTGGTTGTGATTTTTTAACTCTTCAGCTATATGCATGAAAACATAACTTCAATAAACTACATGTGAATCAATCTTCAGTTTGTGTTATTTACAAATTAGTATTTTCTGTGAATAAAAAAATTCATCTTCACATATTCCTGCATTTTACTTACCGGCCTCGCTCACAACACTTCGCTTAATATTTCTCACAAGCTATTCTGCAACAACCTTTTCATTCTTCGCGTTATAACATAACCCACGACGCACGGAAAATGAATCGAGAGGGAAAATAACAGCGGGCAATAACATTGTCTTGTTCCCATCGTGCTTTTGTTCCCACCTCGTTGTTAGGCCACCAACTGCCGTGATCTCAATTTCGAGCTTCAACTGCCGAAATCAAAAACTTCATCCCTTCTCTATCACGAGGGAACAGCTCGGCAAATGGCTGGAAAGTCCATCGCTGGTGTTTCCCAGACAGAGCTTGGAAAAAATCCATTAAAACCGAGGGGGGTGGGGGGTGGTGGACGGCTTGCGATCGTAAGATACACAGTACTTCTCGTGGTAGAGACCACCTCCAATCAAACTTGCTCGAGCAGTGGAAACTATTCCGGGTCTCCTCGGGGGCATTTTCCAGGCTGTTTCAAGATCGTTGGGGGTGATTTTTTTTTTCACCAATGGCTTTACGGCGGGCAAGTGGGTCGGGCGTGAGACGAGCCCGATAACATCGCGCCCACAGCCAGTCGCGTTGATCGACATCGTTAGGGGAACCCATTACGTACGTGTGTAGTGCGTGGAACTTCTTTCGCGCCGTACGTAGCCAACCGTGCTAATCGGAGGTGCCAGCCTGAAGTCTGGGTGTGAGTTGAAAGGTCGGGAAGGGTTTTTTTTTGTATTTCGTGTTTTTAAGCCCATCCCCACCACGTGCCCTGCGAACATGACCGTGTGATGGTGATAAACGCGGGTGAAAGTGCTACCAACATTTTCAGGCTATTCGTTCCTTCATTCATCGTAAACGGCCTGGAAAAATACACATCATCAAAGGGTTGTTGTTTTTTTTACTGTTGCAGGAAACCCTCCATTTCATTTTGAAAAAAAATTAATGGGGCCACTGACAAATAATAGTGACATAAATAGAGCGTTGTATAGACATTTTTTTTTATTTTCACCCTGGCTATGCTTATAATAATAATTTACCTTCATAGTAAATTGAGGCTACACTGATTCATTATATCGGTCAAAGACCCCAATGCAAGACCATCCTGATAAATAGTCTGAAGTCTCCGTGTGTCTTTTCTCGATGAACAAGGGACATTATTATATAAGAGCATATAAACATTCTCGAAAAAATTGTGCTTTTTAACGTATTACAATTTGGGTCAAAAAAGCGCATGCACTAGCATTTGCTGTCCGTCTGTCAAACACTCTTGTAAAGACGATCCAATATAAATACAACTCGAGTATATGTTGCGTTGCTGGTAGGGACTTGCCAAATGGCCGAAAATGTATCCAATGGCTTCCCAAAATACCGAAGACAAAGCAGATCATAAAGGAAAGGAAATATTATTTTAATTAAATATGTAAACGTATTTTGCCAGGACAGCGCTTCGTGCTGCTAAATTTCTACTCCTGGTGACAAGCGACATCTTGGGAAGTGTGACGTAATCGATGCAAATATATGGGCGTCCTTTTTAAAACTTGTTCAAATATATATATATACCATGTAGCGCTGAATGATAAGTGACACACACTTTCAAATGCTTCGTCCATCATACCTCTCGGCTTGATAAAATGAATACAGATTTTTTTTGGGGGGGGGAAACGACAGGGATCATTATATGGAAATGTCCCGACCATGGAAATCTTAAACTTCCACCATTAGCTCGGGGTCCACCAAAGGAGATGACAAATGGCCCCAATTATTGTTTGACGGGATGGTGGCTTTGCCATGACTTCCTTGCATTCTCATAACTCCTGCAAAGACCCGTGGATTGATTTCACGGCTGGAAAACTGATGCTGGAGCTTGCAATTTACCTACACTGAAGCCAAGAGCTACCAATGCTAACCCCTCACTGATCACATGCTACCACGTGCTTGCTTCAAAAAGCATCGATTCAAAACAAACAGGAGTTGTTGAAAAACGCAAGATCCACTGCGTACGCGTTCTCGCGACTGTGCCGTGTGGCTCCACGATGTGTCTTCGAGTTAGGTGTAAAGGGGGACACCTTGCACCTAAAGCAGGGAGGCAGCAGTGAATTCGCAGCAGTTCCGAGTATTAAGGTATATAATTTTTTCTCCTGAAATCCAAGTTATGTAATGATCATCAGCAGCAGCTATGATCAATCCATTGCTGAAGGAAGTCCCCTCCAATCTGCAAACTCTTGTGACCTTCGTGCACATATGTGTTGTGTGCTACTTTTCTTTATCAAGTTGATAAGTTAATTAACTACTCGAAATGATGAAATAAAAAAAATACGAAAAGGAATTTTTGTACGGCACGGGCCACTCACACACCTCTTCTGTCATTCGACTTACAGAGCCAGCGCGCGCACACAAGCCTACTGACAGCATCTCTAGTTACAGATGTCAGCGGCACAGTTAGCCCATCAACTGCTAAATAATGTAGAGAAATAACTGCAGGGCGCGCGGTAAAGGGAAGGGAGAAAAAAAACACCATCCTCTTTCAAGAGCTCTTTACTTCTAAAAATAACTCAAAAAATGAGAGGCATTGCTGAACGCTCTGGCTTTTCCAAAATCTGCCCTTTTGTCAGAATTGTTGCTACGGTTGCCGTAAAACTTTAGCGCAAGTGGCTCATTCCTCCAGGACCCCGTTGCTCGTTCTCTGCAATATCGACCCTTTTGTCTTTATCTCTGTCGCTGCTGTGCTCACGCAACCACGTGTCTCCCTTTGTCAAAGGGCCAGAGATGCTGGCTAAACGGGATCATCCGTGTGACAAATCATAGTCAAACTGCACGGTCAGTTCTCCATATTTGGCCATGGGGTAACGCAGCACCCAGGACCTGGTCGATAGCTCCAAACCCCATGGCATCAGGTGGGGAGGATGAAAATGACCACGGCACTCCTCTACTTCTCCTCCTTCTTTCGTATGGCTGATGTGGATGCAGAGCAACATCTACAAATTCACATTCAGGTGGTCAAGCCAGATACGCGCACCAGGAGCAGCGGAGTATAACGTGGCAATGATAGTGACCATCGTGGTATTCACAGCGATGAGAGTGATGATGATGACCGTGCCGTGCCCACCCATGAGTTGTTTTGCACGCCTTCCTTTTAAACAAAGGTCACGCTCTGCCCGCGGGCTTGAATGGCGCCGCCGGTATTTGTGAGCCTCCAACGCAGAAGTCACTGGACACTGGGCAACCGCTGATGCTGCTCCCGTCAGGCAAAGCGGCGTCAGCTGAGCAGAAACTCACGTGCGTGCCACTGCAAATACATTGACTCTCGCACACGCCGTACCCACAACCGCGTGCATTTAGTTTGACCCCCCGCCCCGCCCCGCCATCCCTCCATCCAGTCTGACGCAATGGAAACAACACGAGCAGCTTCCCCACTTCCGATCATTAAACAAGTGGGCAGAGCTTTTAGTGGCAGATGGCCGCAGTTTTTGAAAGAATGAAAGACATTTGCACAAGTGATGCGCGCGGCATCACCGTGGTGGCCGAGGTGGGACGTGAGAGAGTGGAATTGAGGGGCCATCCATTCAGTGCGCACGCATGGAGGGGGGAGGGGGAGGGGTTAACCCAAATGTGTAGCTTGCGTATGGGGGGGGGGGTCTACTGACAATGTACGCATAGGAAACGGGGAAGGGTGTGACGCATCGATAATAATGTGTCTATATTGGCCTTCAAATGAGTCAGATAGTCCGGCGGTGGACTATCTGTTTGCTTAAACACGTTAATATTATTAATCCTTGATCGCTTCCGCGTGGATTAAATATCGGCCGTTCTTTCGGATTCGGGGGGGGGGGGGTCAGGCGTACGCACGCAGGTGGGGGGGGGGGTAAATGGTACGCGTGCGTACAGGGAGGGTGGGGGAGGCGTCAAGTTTTGACAGATTTCTGCGTGCCTACTCAATGGATGGCCCCTGAGTGGGTGGTGGAGGGTGAACGCAACGGTCACCGACAACGACACCCCCCCCCATCGCCTCCGCGTGTGATGATCCCTCCCTCGTGCTCGTCGAATTGTGGTGAAGGCCGCGATCGACGGAAACGAACATCTCGCCTAGGCATTGTCCGGCCACCAGAGGTGGATCTAGAAACTTCCCAGGGGGTGGGTTGAGGGGGGCGAACAGGGGAGGGGGCCTAGTCCCGAAATTTCAAGCCGTTTTAAAAATAGGCCTCTTCATTATTTTGTTGCATCAACCCATAGAGAACCCATTGCTGTGAAAAATAAAAATAAAACACGGCTGTCATTTTCATGCTCTTCTCGCAATCCTCCTGTACTCGGAGCACTCAGAGTTAATCTGATTCTTTTTCCGTAATAAAATGCCAAGGTGATGTGTAGTGTTGGGGGTATTTTTTTACGTGTTCTCTAGCACGTAAATTATATTCTGGTGAAATAAGTAAGTGCATTAAGAGGAGCACAAATTTAAAAGTTGGAGCAATTTTAAACTAACGGTGTCGGTCTTCGCGTTTCATTATTCCTACCGCCTCAGCGCTGTCATCTAGACGACATAACGTCTTACGAACTTCTTCTGCTGTTTCAATTTAAAACATGCATTGATTATTTGTTACACAAAACATTTGATTCAATCTTTATTTGTTGCCTTGGAAGAGGAGCCCAGCGGGCAGGCGGCCAAGAAACTCGAGGCTGAGATTTTTTTACAGAGTAGTATGATAGATTTGTGTCAGGTAAATATAAATATATCTACGAAATTTCTGGCGTCTCAAGATGCAGGGGCAATTAAAACTAAACGATAGACTATGCTTTTTATTTTACCAGGTAAGGCCGTTTTCAGAAGCGACCTGGCCACAAATGATAGCTCAATGAAGTGGCTTATCGCGTGGAAATTTATAGCAGCCAAATACTGTAAACGAATGTTGCTTCTAAATGTGGAGGGAAAAACCAGCGGACCCGGAGAAAAATCTGCGTAACCACGGAGATAGAGAACATGCAAACTCCAAAATACGGCAGGCGTCAGGGTCGGGATCGAACCCACAACTTCCTGTATACCAGGCGAGGGAGTTAACATCTCCTAGCCACCGTGATGATGATGAGAGACATGCAAACTCCAAATATACAGCAGGCGTCAGGGTCGGGATCGAACCCACGACCTCCTGTATACCAGGCGAGGTAGTTAACATATCCTAGCTACCGTGATGATGAGAGAGAGACACGAAAACTCCGAATATACGGCAGGCATCAGGGTCGGGATCTAACACACGACCTCCTGTATACCAAACGAGGTAGTTAACATCTCCTAGCCACCGTGGTGCCCAATTGCATCCATTGCCCCCACCCACTCCCCCCCCCCCCCCTTGGATCCACCACTCCGAGCCACCAGGAACCACTCTTGGCCACAAAACTGCTATAATAATGCATTTTATGTACAGTTAATTCTTTAGTTTGTGACTAAGTTTTTGTTCATTGTTACCGTATTACAATTTTGGCATTAATTGTTTTAAATACTGTACTCACAATTAAATCGTTTAAAAAAAAACGTGCAATTTTTTTTTACTAATTTGATTATATACTATCACGGTGAGGTGTGCAGTTGGCAAAGGCTGGCGTCAAAGGTTTTCTTACGCACGTACGCGTCCGACGCACGCTCGCGTCTGGATTGTTCCCGTGTCAAGAATACCAGACAGAAGTTTCTCTCTCTCCCTCTCCAAGGTCGCGTTGGATAGAGATGCAGCAGCAGAAAGGAAGTGTCCGTGAAAAAGGATCTTATTTAGATAGGATTCAGAAAAATGTGGTTTTGTTTAAAAGTAGCTTTGAGATAACAGTCTCGAATCAGGACGTCCAATGAAAGTTGCGTGCGATCTCCACAGCGCCTACCGGCTACGATGCACTTTGATGTGAAAACTAAGACTAAGCATGTTCACATACAGTAGACGGAGCTCTAGAGAGTCCCTCTAGTGGGTATTTGGCCTACTTTTCCACACTTTGCAGACGCCTTGGAAGAGGAGGAGCCTGTATTTAACCCCACAAAATAGCACCTGAGAATCGTGAACTTTCGAGGTACCCACTATTCTACTCGCCCCGTTGTTTCAGCTGCTTTGCGGGGAAATCGAACTGTCGGCATCTGGTTCGTAAGTCCAGTGTGCCAAC
>NW_024705164.1:0-9446 GCF_018977255.1 Callorhinchus milii
TAAAAGGAGATGGTGGTAAGACAATAGTGGCATTATTCCATGTCTTGGCTATTTGATGCACCCATTTGGGGCTACCTGTCATGGTACGGGCATGGCACAAGTCGCGTAGCTCACTTCTGTTTGTCCTTACAGACCCAGTGGTAAGGCTGTCCTGTAAGCATGAGATTTACTAGCTATACATACCAGGCTCAACGTTACTGGTGAGATTCCAAGGTTGGGCACAGTCAGGGTGAGTTTGTTGCGGGGCCAAATCGTCCCGTGTTTAAAATGCATGAGAATTGAATGGAAGTCAAGCAACTGTCTGTGGAAAATTCAGTGGTTATTTCGTTTGAATGCCACTGGCTCAAATATGGAAATGTAACATTTCCACTCCTGGCCAAGTTCACCAACAAACTCCACCACAAAGCTCGGTGTGAGCAGGACAAGGGACTAATTGACTCTTCTGAGCACATACTGCACGAAACTTCAAAGAGAATGACCTACTCAACGGCGTTTTACCACTTTCCACGGTAAAATTAACTTGTTTGTACACGATACAAGACTGTACTGTCAATCATTTAAGCGCCAATCGACATTGCCAATTAGCTGGACGTATGCGTGTGCTGCACGCTGCACAAAGTCATCAGTTAACCCACACAGTACAGTTCTTATACAGTACATCAGGACTGTAGAGTAAGTATGAATCATGTCTAACAACATCAGGTGCAGGTGTTGACAGTATCGTACCCCTGTTGGAAATGCTTTTGTCCTTTAGTGAAGGTAGTATCAGTGGATTGTGTGTATTGGCCTGTGTCAATTACCCTAATAAATGTATAGCATTGTATTCAAGGTATAAAGGAGCTGTGGCAGAGTGGCTCATGGAGTGCACCGCAAAGCCAGCAACCTGTGATCGATCCCTGCCACGGCTAACATCAGTGGCACGTGACATCTGAAGCCCCCGTTCACCAAACCGCACTGATCAGCGTGGTGAAGAAGAATGTTCAAACAACCTCCATGACCCCTGTATGTGGGGTAGCCTTCATCCAGGAGTGGATTGACAAAGAGCTGTGAAAAACAAAGGTGTGCTACAAATCAGTGGTATTCAATACTGCACACGTGCACACGTGATTGCTATTCTACTCGGTAAGGTCAACTGACAAAGGCCATTACCCGAAACATTACAATAACACGTGTCCCAAAAATCTACTTCAGTACATGTACTGAACCGTTCTAGATATATGCCTCGCAGTGCCTGAACCAAGGCCTAAAAGACGCATATTGAACATACAGTACTTGGACCCCACCACTGGAACCCCTGTAAACATCGGCGCATCATAAACGTTGCTGTTTACATTGCCGTCACCTTTACACGCTGTGGCGCTCTGCATGTTTACACGAGTCGACACAAATCATACACAGAGTACAATACGCAATGTTACTCTATGCCTTGTGGATCCAACGACGTTTCTCTCTGATAACTATCCGCAGTACAAACCAGTACAGACGGAGTACGGCATCGCGCTTTTAAAATACAGGACAGAATTAAAACCGTAACACATTACCGCTGGGGTTGTCTCCTGAAATTTAACAAAATATGGACAAAGATCGCGGACGAAAGTATTATACTTCAGTCACCTGGAGTGGGAAATGTTTAATAAAACAGGAGTTAGAACTATACTACTGTAGTTCCTCCGGAAACCCATCTCAAATATGTCGTCCAGAATAATTATACACAGTTGTCACCACAATCAGTGCAGAGAACACATTCGAACGAGGTTTGCACAAGATTAATTCTCAGAAGGCAAGTGAAACATTCACTTCCCTGAAGCAGCACAAGATAGTTGATTTCCTTTTCCAATCGCGCCACTCAGCCATCAATACAGCACCGTGTGTGGAATAGTTAAAGCCCCTAGGCCTCCTGCTATCACCAGCTGAATAAAGAGCAACCATGGGATTCACTTGCCCATGCTGTGTACAACAATCCCCACTCTGGTGAACACACATGGACCAATAACCCATCCTATACCAAAAATAAACAAATCATACGTCAATTACAAACTGTATGTTTAACGTATTTTTGCACCGTACGTAGTCAACCGTGATAATCGGAGGTTCGGGGGAAGGATAACACACTAAAGATAAAAAGCAGTTCTAAATAAATGGTGGGTCCCAGTCCCATAGTACAGAATTGCAGACCAAGCATCATATAGACTTAGGAAATCCACGAGTGTTATTTTGGTCTAAAATACAGAATACATAGTACCAAAATATTGGCACATAAATGAATAAAACGTACATTAACAAACTCTCCAGCAGCATTAACTCTCAGAATGCAACGGGGCAATTTCCTGTACTTAAGGAGCACAGGAAATAGTTGCCCTTCCAAACAAGGCCACTTTACTCACCAATGCACCATCTGCATTGCAGCCACGGCGTGTGTGTGTGGAGTAAGCCCTTGGGCCTCCTGTTATCACCTGCTGTATAATAAGCCTGAGGGTTCACTGCACTGTGCTGCATCACTGATTCACCACCACCCTGGTGAGCACATGTGGCCAACGCCCATCCCTCTGCCAGAAGAAACAAAAGCACAGCAGCACCTGACCTAACGTTGAGGCAGTGTGGATTCCTACACATGGAGTCAAATAAGTGGTGAAATGTGGTCCAGCTACATGACTGTTTAACTAACACACTGCGGGGCAATAATACAGCTAAGTATTCCACAAGACGGCTTTTGCTACTAAAGCCACATTGCCAAATTATGTCATTTCGGCCAAGCACTGTACAGTAATTACCCTTCAACTGAATCAGGGCAGGCGAGTAGTGACGGTTCACAGCAGAAATATGCACACCGAGTGCACATGCCTGCACACCAAAGGTGCCACATTTGACAATCCAACAGGCATTTAAGTTCCACATTAAAATGCGGCCCTCAAATTGCACACTAATACGGTGTATGCAACAGTACAAACTAGTTTAATGCTGCTGTATACTCTCTGATGTGTGTTCCATGTTCAGCATTAGACTGGACCATAACATGCCAATGCAGTACTGTAATGGACTGCATTGCAGGCAAGTATTAAATAGACTACAGAAGGCTGACTGATGGCATGCGCTGCTGATTTGTGTTGTGCTACTGCTGATGCATGTTGTGCTACTGTGTTGTGAGGATGTGTTGTGCTACTGCGTGTTATGTTACTGCTTGATGTGTGTTGTGCTGCTGTTGATGAGTGTTGTGCTGCTGCTGATGTGTTGTGCTGCTGCTGATGTGTGTTGTGCTGCTGTTGATGAGTGTTGTGCTGCTGCTGATGTGTGTTGTGCTGCTGTTGATGAGTGTTGTGCTGCTGCTGATGTGTGTTGTGCTGCTGCTGATGTGTGTTGTGCTGCTGTTGATGAGTGTTGTGCTGCTGCTGATGTGTGTTGTGCTGCTGTTGATGAGTGTTGTGCTGCTGCTGATGTGTGTTGTGCTGCTGTTGATGAGTGTTGTGCTGCTGTTGATGAGTGTTGTGCTGCTGCTGATGTGTGTTGTGCTGCTGTTGATGAGTGTTGTGCTGCTGTTGATGAGTGTTGTGCTGCTGCTGATGTGTGTTGTGCTGCTGTTGATGTGTGTTGTGCTGCTGCTGATGTGTGTTGTGCTGCTGTTGATGAGTGTTGTGCTGCTGTTGATGTGTGTTGTGCTGCTGCTGATGTGTGTTGTGCTGCTGTTGATGAGTGTTGTGCTGCTGCTGATGTGTGTTGTGCTGCTGCTGATGTGTGTTGTGCTGCTGTTGATGAGTGTTGTGCTGCTGTTGATGTGTGTTGTGCTGCTGCTGATGTGTGTTGTGCTGCTGTTGATGAGTGTTGTGCTGCTGCTGATGTGTGTTGTGCTGCTGCTGATGTGTGTTGTGCTGCTGTTGATGTGTGTTGTGCTGCTGCTGATGTGTGTTGTGCTGCTGTTGATGAGTGTTGTGCTGCTGTTGATGTGTGTTGTGCTGCTGCTGATGTGTGTTGTGCTGCTGTTGATGAGTGTTGTGCTGCTGCTGATGTGTGTTGTGCTGCTGCTGATGTGTGTTGTGCTGCTGTTGATGAGTGTTGTGCTGCTGTTGATGTGTGTTGTGCTGCTGCTGATGTGTGTTGTGCTGCTGTTGATGAGTGTTGTGCTGCTGCTGATGTGTGTTGTGCTGCTGTTGATGTGTGTTGTGCTGCTGTTGATGAGTGTTGTGCTGCTGCTGATGTGTGTTGTGCTGCTGTTGATGAGTGTTGTGCTGCTGCTGATGTGTGTTATGCTGCTGTTGATGAGTTGTTGTGCTGCTGCTGATGTGTGTTGTGCTGCTGCTGATGTGTGTTGTGCTGCTGTTGATGAGTGTTGTGCTGCTGCTGATGTGTGTTATGCTGCTGTTGATGAGTGTTGTGCTGCTGCTGATGTGTGTTGTGCTGCTGCTGATGTGTGTTGTGCTGCTGTTGATGAGTGTTGTGCTGCTGTTGATGAGTGTTGTGCTGCTGCTGATGTGTGTTGTGCTGCTGTTGATGAGTGTTGTGCTGCTGCTGATGTGTGTTGTGCTGCTGTTGATGTGTATTGTGCTGCTGCGTGTTGTGCTGCTGCGTGTTGTGGTGCTGATATATGTTCTGCTGCTGCTGCGTGTTGTGCTGCTGTGTTGAGGCTGTGTTGTGCTGCTGTTGATGCGTGTTGTACTGCTGCGTGTTGTGCTGCTGTGTTGAGGCTGTGTTGTGCTGCTGTTGATGCGTGTTGTACTGCTGCGTGTCGTGGTGCTGCTGTGTTGAGGCTGCGTGTTGTGGTGCTGCTGCCGAGTGTTGTGCTGTATTGTGCTGCGTGTTGTGCTGCTCCTGTGTATTGGGCTGCTACTGAGTTGTGCTGCTGCTGTGAGTTGTGCTGCCCATGTGTATTGGGCTGCTGATGTGTGTTGTGTTGCTAGTGTGTGTTGTACTGCTGCTGCTGTGTGTGCTGCTGATTTGTGTTTTGCTGCTGCGTATTGTGCTGCTGATGTGTGCTGCTATTGCGAATGTGTGTTGTGCTGCTGCTGAGTGTTGGCTTCCAATGTGTTTTCTGCTTGCTGCTGTGTGTTGTGCTGTGTGTTGTACTGCTGCTGTTGATGTGTGCTGCTGCTGCTGCGTCATGTTGCTGCTGATGTGTTTGTGCTGTGCTGCTGGTGTGTTGTGCTGTTGATGCGTTTTGCTGGTGTGTGTTGTACTGCTGATGCGTCGTGGTGCTGCTGCGTGTCGTTGTGGTGCTGTTGCGTGTTGTGCTGCTGCTGATGTGTTGTGCTACTGCTAATGTGTGTTGTGCTGCTGAAGTGTTTTTGCTGCTGTTTCTTGTGATGCTTATGTGTTATATTGCTGCTGTGCTGTTGAAGCGTGTTGTACTGCGATATGTTGTGCTGCTGTGTGTTGATGTGTTTTGTGATGCTGTGTTGTGCTGCTGATGTGTGCTGCGTTGCTGCTTGGTGTTATACTGCTGCTGCTGTGTTCTGATGCGTGTTGTGCTGTTTGTGCTGCTATTGCTGATGTGTTGTGCTGCTCCTGCGTGTTGTGCTGCTGTTGTGCTGCTGCTGAGTAGTATACTGCTGCTGTGTGCTGCTGTGTGTTGTGCTGTTTCGAAGTGTTGTACTGCTGCTGATGTGTCGTGTTGCTGCTGTGTTGTGCTGCTGCTGTGTGTGCGCTGTGCTGCTGACATGTGTTGTGCTGTGCTGCTGCTTACGTGTGTTGTGCTGCTGCTATGTTTGCTGTATTGCTGCTGTATTAATGCTGTATGTTCTGCTGCTGCTGAGTTGTGCTGTATTGTGCTGTTGTGCTGCTGCTGAGTAGTATACTGCTGCTGTGTGTGCTGCTTACATGTGTTGTGCTGCTTACATGTGTTGTGCTGCTGTGTTGTATGCTGCTCTGTGGTGCTGCTGCTGACATGTGTTGTACCGCTGTGTGGTGCTACTGCTGACGCGTATTGTGCTGCTGCTGTGTTGTGCTTCTGTGTTGTGTGTTTGCTGTGTGTTGTGCTGCTGCTACTGTGTTGTGCTTTTGTGTTGTGCTGCTGTGTGTTGTGCTGCTGCTACTGTGTGTGTGCTGCTGCTACTGTGTGTTGTGCTTGTGTTGTGCTTTTGTGTTGTGCTCCTGCTGTGTGTTGTGCTGCTACTGTGTGTTGTGCAGCTGCTGTGTGTTGTGCTGCTGCTACTGTGTGTTGTGCTGCTGCTGTTAATGTGTATGCTGCTGTGCTGCTGCTGTTTATGTGTGCTGCTGATGTGTGTTGTGCTCCTGTTGGCATGTGTTGTGCTTCTACTGTGTCTTGTGCTGCTGTGTGCTGCTTCTGTGTGCTGCTTCTGTGTGCTGCTGATGTGTGCTGCTGATGTGTGCTGCTGTTGTGTGCTGCTGATGTGTGTTGTGCTCCTGTTGATGTGTATTGTGCTGCTGATGTGCGTTCTACTCCTGTTGATGTGTGTTGTGTGCTGCTGATGTGTTTTGTGCTGCTGATGCGTTATATTGCTGCTGATGTGTGTTAGTGCTGATGTGTGTTGATGTGTTTTGTGCTGCTGTGTTGTGCTGCTGATGTGTGCTGCGTTGCTGCTAAGTGTTGTACTACTGCTGCTGTGTTCTGCTGCGTGTTGTGCTGTGTGTGCTGCTATTGATGATGTGTGTTGTGCTGCTCCTGCGTGTTGTGCTGCTGCTATGTTTGCTGTATTGCTGCTGTATTGCTGATGTATGTTCTGCTGCTGATGTGTGTTGTGCTGCTTCGAAGTGTTGTACTGCTGCTGATGTGTCATGTTGCTGTGTGTTGTGCTGCTGCTACTGTGTGTTGTGCTGCTGATGCTACTGTGTTGTGCTTCTACTGTGTTGTGCTTTTGTGTTGTGCTCCTGCTGTGTGTGTGCTGCTGCTACTGTGTGTTGTGCTCCTGTTGATGTGTATTGTGCTCCTGTTGATGTGTATTGTGCTCCTGTTGATGTGTATTGTGCTCCTGTTGATGTGTATTGTGCTCCTGTTGATGTGTATTGTGCTCCTGTGATGTCTATTGTGCTCCTGATGTGTGTTGTGTTGCTGTGTGTCGTGCTCCTGTTGATGTGTTGTGCTCCTGTTGATGTGTATTGTGCTGCTGATGTGTGTTGTGTTGCTGTGTGTCGTGCTCCTGTTGATGTGTTGTGCTCCTGTTGATGTGTATTGTGCTGCTGATGTGTGTTGTATTGCTGTGTGTCGTGCTCCTATTGGTGTGTTGTGCTCCTGTTGATGTGTATTGTGCTGCTGATGTGTGTTGTGCTCCTGTTGCTGTGTGTTGTGCTGCTGATGTGTGTTGTGCTGCTGTTGATGTGTGTTGTGCTGCTGTGCTGCTACTGTCTGTTGTGCTGCTACTGTGTTGTGCTGCTACTGTCTGTTGTGCTGCTACTATGTGTTGTACTGCTGTGTACTGCTGCTGATGTGTGTTATACTCCTGTTGGTGTGTGTTGTGCTCCTGTTGGTGTGTTGTGCTCCTGTTGATGTGTGTTGTGCTCCTGTTGGTGTGTGTTGTGCTCCTGTTGGTGTGTTGTGCTCCTGTTGATGTGTGTTGTGCTCCTGTTGGTGTGTGTTGTGCTCCTGTTGGTGTGTTGTGCTCCTGTTGGTGTGTGCTGTGCTCCTGTTGGTGTGTGTTGTGCTCCTGTTGGTGTGTGTTGTGCTCCTGTTGGTGTGTTGTGCTCCTGTTGGTGTGTGTTGTGCTTCCTGTGGTGTGTTGTGCTCCTGTTGGTGTGTGTTGTGCTCCTGTTGGTGTGTGTTGTGCTCCTGTGATGTGTTGTGCTCCTGTTGGTGTGTGTGTGTGCTCCTGTTGGTGTGTGTTGTGCTCCTGTTGGTGTGTCGTGCTCCTGTTGATGTGTTGTGCTCCTGTTGATGTGTTGTGCTCCTGTTGATGTGTGTTGTGCTGCTGCTGCTGACGTGTCGTGCTGCTGAGTACGTCCTGGCTGAGAGCACGACCCAGTCGAGAACATGGCTGCCAGGCTGCATCATCATCATCACAGGCAGCAGCAGCAGCAGCCTGTACCTAAGAGCAGCTCACATCACAAGGTGACCATTTACAGACCCAAGCACACTTCACAAAACAAAAAATAAATACAATATACATAAAACACTACAGAACTTAAATTCACATTAACATCACAGCAAAGCATCACCAGACATTTGTATCTTATGTACTGCAATTACAAAAAAACACAGAGACAGCCACAAAACTCATCACCAGTTAAACCAAAAAAAATGTACCCATTGTAACCTCACCACCCCCTTAGTATTTAACAGCACTGCATACACATCGTGGTATGGCCCACTGCAAACACTGTCCCCTTTACATCATGACAACTGCTCCAGGACGATGACGACGCACTGCTGCTGCTGCTGATGATGCTCCCCGTCGCCTCTACGCGGCATCGCTTGTGAACCCGTGAGAGACGGCGACAACAGCCATACCTCTGTCGTGGAGCCAACTGAGAGCCAAAGCTCTGCTCCACTAGTGCCTCAGCCATTAGCAGCCTCTAACCTTGTTGGGGCGGGAGGGGGGAGGAGGAGGTTGTGGTGGTGGAGAAGAAACAAAGATGGTGGAAGGTTCCAGACATCTGCAGTGGGTTGGTGGTGGAGGGGGGTGGGGTGGTGGTAGGGGGGGCGGTGGGGGGTGGAGGGGGGGCAGCCCCGCCCGTGCGTGCGTGTCACTCATTAACCCAACTCGGTGAGGGTCCCCCCTCCCACCGCTGCCCGCCGACGCCTCCCATTGGCCGTTGGGCTGCATGGGCCGCCACGCGGTTGGCCAATGGGTACGCAGAGTCGAGCTGTTGCTACCCTGGGAAGAGGAAGACGACGACGATGCCCCGCCCCCCCCAGCAGCAGCAGCCAGCGGGTTGCTGTCAGCTGGGCAAAGAGGCAACTGAGTTTTAACTCTGTTGGCAGCCATGTTGACTTCTATCCTCGTGTTGGGTGGTGTTGTTGTTGTTGTTGTCGTGTGTGGAGCGGTGGTGTAGCACTTAGGGCGCTGCGCTACGAACCCCAGCTCACCCCGAGTTCGATCCCCGATCACGGCCAACACCGGTGACGATTATCAGAAGCGGTCATGGCCCTCCCCTAGGTCGACTCGGCCTCGAATGAGCACCTGGTGCGGTGTGCGAACATAAACATTAATTTGGGGAGACAAAGGCGGCCCCCGGGCGTGGTGTGCCGTGCCTGCATAGGCTCTCGCTCGCAGCACTCGCCCCAACAAGTCTGTTCGAGGCTACACGGGGCGGTGTCCGAGGTGTTTGGTGTGTGCCCCTTGCCTGGCTTGTTTCAGAGAGACGGGGGTTGCAATGTCAGCGGAAGTCGTGGTGGGTGGCACTGTGGGGGTGTGTTGTGGGTGTGTGTTGTGTGTGTGTACACGCCATGTGTGACCCTAGAGAGGGTGTGGGGTGGGTGGCACTGTGGGTGTGTGTTGTGTGTGCCTGTACACGCCATGTGTGACCCCAGAGAGGTGTGGGGTGGGTGTCACTGGGTGTCACTG